>NC_090923.1:1515661935-1515967669 GCF_040938575.1 Ambystoma mexicanum
GGAATGGAAAGGAGTTGTATATGACATCTCAGGCCATAGGAGGGGTCTCAGGTTTGGTATAAGCATTGAGATATCACATCTCTGCTATCGGAAGGGTCTCAGGATTGGAATGGGAAGGAGTTGGATATCCCATCTCATTTTATAGGAAGGGTCTCAGGTTTGGTATTAGAGGCATTGAGACATCACATCTCATGTTATAGGAAGGGTCTCAGGATTGGAATGGGAAGAAGTTGGATATCACATCTCATGCTATAGGAAGGGTCTCAGGTTTGGTATAAGCATTGAGATATCACATCTCATGCTATAGGAAGGGTCTCAGGATTGGAATGGGAAGGAGTTGTATATGACATCTCATGCCATAGGAAGGGTCTCAGGTTTGGTATAAGCATTGAGATATCACATCTCATGCTATAGGAAGGGTCTCAGGATTGGAATGGGAAGGAGTTGGATATCACATCTCATGCTATAGGAAGGGTCTCAGATTTGGTATAAGCATTGAGATATCACATCTCATGCTATAGGAACGGTCTCAGGATTGGAATGGGAAGGAGTTGTATATGACATCTCAGGCCATAGGAGGGGTCTCAGGTTTGGTATAAGCATTGAGATATCACATCTCTGCTATCGGAAGGGTCTCAGGATTGGAATGGGAAGGAGTTGGATATCCCATCTCATGTTATAGGAAGGGACTCAGGTTTGGTATTAGAAGCATTGAGACATCACATCTCATGTTATAGGAAGGGTCTCAGGATTGGAATGGGAAGAAGTTGGATATCACATCTCATGCTATAGGAAGGGTCTCAGGTTTGGTATAAGCATTGAGATATCACATCTCATGCTATAGGAAGGGTCTCAGGATTGGAATGGGAAGGAGTTGGATATCCCATCTCATGTTATAGGAAGGGTCTCAGGTTTGGTATTAGAAGCATTGAGATATCACATCTCATGCTATAGGAAGAGTCTCAGGATTGGAATGGGGAAGACTTGGATGTCACATCTCATGCTATAGGGAGGGTCTCAAGTTTGATATTAGAAGCATTGAGATAACAAATCTCATGATATCGGAAGGGTCTCAGGATTGGAATGGGAAGGAATTGGATATCACATCTCATGATAAAGGAAGGGTCTAAGGTTTGGAAGGGGAAGGATTTGGATATCACATCTCATATTATAGGACGGGTCTCAGGTTTTGTATTAGAAGCATTGAGATATCAAGTCTCATGGTATAGGAAGGGTCTCAGAATTGGAATGGGAAGGAGTTGGATATCACATCTCAAGCTATAGGTAGGGTCTCAGGATTGGAATGGGAAGGAGTTTGATATCACATCTCATGCCATAGTATGGGTCTCAGGTTTGGTAGAAGCATTGGGATATCACATCTCATGCTATCGGAAGGGTATCAGTATTGGATTTGGAAGGAGTTGGATATCCCATCTCATGCTATAGGAAGGGTCTCAGGTTGGAATGGGAAGGAGTTGGATATCACATTTCATGTTATAGGAAGGGTCTCAGGATTGGATGGGAAGGACTTGGATATCATATCTCATGCTATAGGAAGGCTCTCAGGTTTGGAAGGGGAAGGAGTTGGATATCACATTTCATGTTAGAGGAAGGATCTCAGGTTTGGTATTAGAGGCCTTGAGATATCACATCTCATGCTATAGGAAGGGTCTCAGGATTGGAATGGGAAGGAGTTGGATATCACATCTCAAGCTATAGGAAGGGTCTCAGGTTTGGTATAAGCATTGAGATATCACATCTCATGCTATAGGAAGGGTCTCAGGATTGGAATGGGAAGGAGTTGGATATCACATCTCATGTTATAGGAAAGATCTCAGGTTTGGTATTAGAAGCATTGAGACATCACATCTCATGTTATAGGAAGGGTCTCAGGAGTGGAACGGGAAGAAGTTGGATATCACATCTCATGCTATAGGAAGGGTCTCAGGTTTGGAAGGGGAAGGAGTTGGATATCCAATCTCATGTTATAGGACTGGTCTCGGGTTTGGTATTAGAAGCATTGAGATATCACATTGCATGCTGTAGGAAGGTTCTCAGGTTTGGAATGGGGAGGAATTGGATATCACATCTCATGTCATAGGAAGGATCTCAGGTTTGGTATTAGAAGCATTGAGATATCACATCTCATGCTATAGGAATGGTCTCAGGATTGGAATGGGAAGGAGTTGGATATTACATTCTTGTTATAGGAAGGGTCTCATGTTTGGAATGGGAAGGAGTTGGATATCACATATGCTATAGGAAGGGTCTCAGGTTTGGACCGGGAAGGAGTTGGATATCACATCTCATGTTATAGGAAGGGTCTCAGGTTTGGTATAAGCATTGAGATATCACATCTCTGCTATCGGAAGTGTCTCAGGATTGGAATGGGAAGGAGTTGGATATCCCATCTCATGTTATAGGATGGGTCTCAGGTTTGTTATTAGAATCATTGAGATATCATATTGCATGCTGTAGGAAGGGTCTAAGGATTGGAATGGGAAGGACTTGGATATCACATCTCATGCTATAGGTAGGCTCTCAGGTTTGGAAAGGGAAGGAGTTGGATATCACATTTCATGTTAGAGGAAGGATCTCAGGTTTGGTATTAGAGGCATTGAGATATCACATCTCATGCTATAGGAAGGGTCTAAGGTTTGGAAGGGGAAGGATTTGGATATCACATCTCATGTTATAGGACGGGTCTCAGGTTTTGTATTAGAAGCATTGAGATATCAAGTCTCATGGTATAGGAAGGGTCTCAGGATTGGAATGGGAAGGAGTTTGATATCACATCTCATGCCATAGTATGGGTCTCAGGTTTGGTAGAAGCATTGGGATATCACATCTCATGCTATCGGAAGGGTATCAGTATTGGATTTGGAAGGAGTTGGATATCCCATCTCATGCTATAGGAAGGGTCTCAGGTTGGAATGGGAAGGAGTTGGATATCACATTTCATGTTATAGGAAGGGTCTCAGGATTGGATGGGAAGGACTTGGATATCATATCTCATGCTATAGGAAGGCTCTCAGGTTTGGAAGGGGAAGGAGTTGGATATCACATTTCATGTTAGAGGAAGGATCTCAGGTTTGGTATTAGAGGCCTTGAGATATCACATATCATGCTATAGGAAGGGTCTCAGGATTGGAATGGGAAGGAGTTGGATATCACATCTCAAGCTATAGGAAGGGTCTCAGGTTTGGTATAAGCATTGAGATATCACATCTCATGCTATAGGAAGGGTCTCAGGATTGGAATGGGAAGGAGTTGGATATCACATCTCATGTTATAGGAAAGATCTCAGGTTTGGTATTAGAAGCATTGAGACATCACATCTCATGTTATAGGAAGGGTCTCAGGAGTGGAATGGGAAGAAGTTGGATATCACATCTCATGCTATAGGAAGGGTCTCAGGTTTGGAAGGGGAAGGAGTTGGATATCCAATCTCATGTTATAGGACTGGTCTCGGGTTTGGTATTAGAAGCATTGAGATATCACATCGCATGCTGTAGGAAGGTTCTCAGGTTTGGAATGGGGAGGAATTGGATATCACATCTCATGTCTTAGGAAGGATCTCAGGTTTGGTATTAGAAGCATTGAGATATCACATCTCATGCTATAGGAATGGTCTCAGGATTGGAATGGGAAGGAGTTGGATATTACATTCTTGCTATAGGAAGGGTCTCATGTTTGGAATGGGAAGGAGTTGGATATCACACATGCTATAGGAAGGGTCTCAGGTTTGGACCGGGAAGGAGTTGGATATCACATCTCATGTTATAGGAAGGGTCTCAGGTTTGGTATAAGCATTGAGATATCACATCTCTGCTATCGGAAGTGTCTCAGGATTGGAATGGGAAGGAGTTGGATATCCCATCTCATGTTACAGGATGGGTCTCAGGTTTGTTATTAGAATCATTGAGATATCATATTGCATGCTGTAGGAAGGGTCTAAGGATTGGAATGGGAAGGACTTGGATATCACATCTCATGCTATAGGTAGGCTCTCAGGTTTGGAAAGGGAAAGAGTTGGATATCACATTTCATGTTAGAGGAAGGATCTCAGGTTTGGTATTAGAGGCATTGAGATATCACATCTCATGCTATAGGAAGGGTCTCGGGATTGGAATGGGAAGGAGTTGGATATCACATCTCATGTTATAGGAAGGATCTCAGGTTTGGTATTAGAAGCATTGAGACATCACATCTCATGCTATAGGAAGGGTCTCAGGATTGGAATGGGAAGGAGTTGGATATCACATCTCATGCTATAGGAAGGGTCTCAGGTTTGGTATAAGCATTGAGATATCACATCTCATGCTATAGGAAGTGTCTCAGGATTGGAATGGGAAGGACTTGGGTATCACACCTCATGCTATAGGGAGGGTCTCAAGTTTGATATTAGAAGCATTGAGATATCACATCTCATGCTATAGGAAGGGTCTCAGGATTGGAATGGGAAGGAGTTGGATATCACATCTCAAGCTTTAGGAAGGGTCTCAGGTTTGGTATAAGCATTGAGATAGCACATCTCATGCTATAGGAAGGGTCTCAGGATTGGAATGGGAAGGAGTTGGATATTACATCTCATGTTATAGGAAAGATCTCAGGTTTGGTATTAGAAGCATTGAGACATCACATCTCATGTTATAGGAAGGGTCTCAGGATTGGAATGGGATGAAGTTGGATATCACATCTCATGCTATAGGAAGGGTCTCAGGTTTGGAAGGGGAAGGAGTTGGATATCCAATCTCATGTTATAGGACTGGTCTCAGGTTTGGTATTAGAAGCATTGAGATATCACATCGCATGCTGTAGGAAGGGTCTCAGGATTGGTATAAGCATTGAGATATCACATCTCTGCTATCGGAAGGGTCTCAGGATTGGAATGGGAAGGAGTTGGATATCCCATCTCATGATAAAGGAAGGGTCTAAGGTTTGGAAGGGGAAAGATTTGGATATCATATCTCATGTTATAGAACGGGTCTCAGGTTTGGTATTAGAAGCATTGAGATATCAAGTCTCATGGTATAGGAAGGGTCTCAGAATTGGAATGGGAAGGATTTCGGATATCACATCTCAAGCTATAGGAAGAGTCTCAGGATTGGAATTGGAAGGAGTTTGATATCACATCTCATGCCATAGTATGGTTCTCAGGTTTGGTAGAAGCATTGGGATATCACATCTCATGCTATTGGAAGGGTATCAGTATTGGATTTGGAAGGAGTTGGATATCCCATCTCATGCTATAGGAAGGGTCTCAGGTTGGAATGGGAAGGAGTTGGATATCACATTTCATGTTATAGGAAGGGTCTCAGTATTGGAATGGGAAGGAGTTGGATATCACATCTCAAGCTTTAGGAAGGGTCTCAGGTTTGGTATAAGCATTGGGATAGCACATCTCATGCTATAGGAAGGGTCTCAGGATTGGAATGGGAAGGAGTTGGATATCACATCTCATGTTATAGGAAAGATCTCAGGTTTGGTATTAGAAGCATTGAGACATCACATCTCATGTTATAGGAAGGGTCTCAGGATTGGAATGGGAAGAAGTTGGATATCACATCTCATGCTATAGGAAGGGTCTCAGGTTTGGAAGGGGAAGGAGTTGGATATCCAATCTCATGTTATAGGACTGGTCTCAGGTTTGGTATTAGAAGCATTGAGATATCACATCGCATGCTGTAGGAAGGTTCTCAGGTTTGGAATGGGGAGGAATTGGATATCACATCTCATGTCATAGGAAGGATCTCAGTTTGGTATTAGAAGCATTGAGATATCACATCTCATGCTATAGGAATGGTCTCAGGATTGGAATGGGAAGGAGTTGGATATTACACTCTTGCTATAGGAAGGGTCTCATGTTTGGAATGGGAAGGAGTTGGATATCACATATGCCACAGGAAGGGTCTCAGGTTTGGTATAAGCATTGAGATATCACATCTCTGCTGTCGGAAGGGTCTCAGGATTGGAATGGGAAGGAGTTGGATATCCCATCTTATGTTATAGGAAGGGTCTCAGGTTTGGTGTTAGAAGCATTGAGATATCACATCTCATGCTATCAGAAGGGTCTCAGGATTGGAATGGGAAGGAGTCGGATATCACATCTCATGCTAAAGGGAGGGTCTCAGGTTTGGTATTAGAAGCATTGAGATATCACATCTCATGTTATAGGAAGAATCTCTGGTTTGGTATTAGAGGCATTGAGATATCACATCTCATGCTATCAGAAGGGTCTCAGGATTGGAATGGGAAGGATTTGGATATCACATCTCTTGCTATAGGAAGAGTCTCAGGTTTTTTATTAGAAACATTGAGATATCACATCTCATGCTATAGGAAGGGTTTCAGGATTGGAATGGGAAGGATTTGGATATCACATCTCATGCTAAAGGAAGGGTCTCAGGTTTGGAAGGGGAAGGATTTGGATATCATATCTCATGTTATAGGACGGGTCCCAGGTTTGGTATTAGAAGCTTTGAAACATCACATCTCATGCTATAGGAAGGGTCTCAGGATTGGAATGGGAAGGAGTTGGATATCACATCTCATGCTAAAGGAAGGGACTCAGGTTTGATAGAAGCATTGAGATATCACATCTCATGCTATAGGAAGGGTCTCAGGATTGGAATGGGAAGGAGTTGGATATCACATCTCATGTCATAGGAAGGGTCTCAGGTTTGGTCCAAGCATTGAGATATCACATCTCTGCTATCGGAAGGGTCTCAGGATAGGAATGGGAAGGACTTAGATATCACATCCCATGCTATAGGGAGGGTCTCAGGTTTGGAAAGGGAAGGATTTGGATTTCACATCTCATGTTATAGGATGGTTCTCATGTTTGGTTTTAGAAGCATTGAGATATCACATGTAATGCTATCGGAAGGGTCTCAGGTTTGGAAAGGGAAGGATTTGGATTTCACATATGTTATTGGATGGTTCTCAGGTTTGGTTTTAGAAGCATTAAGATATCACATCTCAGGCTATAGGAAGGGTCTCAGGTTTGGAATGGGAAGGAGTTGGATACACATCTCATGTTATAGGAAGGATCTCAGGTTTGGTATTAGAAAAATTGTGATATCACATATCATGCTATAGGAAGGGTCTCAGGATTGGAATGGGAAGGAGTTGGATATCACATCTCATGCTAAAGGAAAGATCTCAGGTTTGGAAGGGGAAGGATTTGGATCTCACATCTCATGTTTTAGGACGGGTGTCAGGTTTGGTATTAGAAGCATTGAGATATCACATCTCATGGTATAGGAAGGGTCTCAGGATTGGAATGGGAAGGAGTTGGATATCACATCTCAAGCTATCTCAGGATTGGAATGGGAAGGAGTTTGATATCACATCTCATGCAATCGGAAGGGTCTCAGGTTTGGAATGGGAAGGAGTTGGATATCACATCTCATGTTATAGGAAGGATCTCAGGTTTATTATTAGAAGCATTGAGATATCACATCTCATGCTATAGGAAGGGTCTCAGGATTGGAATCGGAAGGAGTTGTATTTGACATCTCATGCCATAGGAAGGGTCTCAGGTTTGGTATAAGCATTGAGATATCACATCTCTGCTATCGGAAGGGTCTCAGGATTGGAATGGGAAGGAGTTGGATATCCCATCTCATTATAGGAAGGGTCTCAGGTTTGGTATTAGAAGCATTGAGATATCACATCTCATGCTATAGGAAGGGTCTCAGGATTGGAATGGGAAGGACTTGAATATCACATCTCATGTTATAGCAAGGGTCTCAGGTTTGGTATTAGAAGCATTGAGATATCACATCTCATGCTATAGGAAGGGTCTCAGGATTGGAATGGGAACGACTTGGATATCACATCTCATGATAAAGGAAGGGTCTAAGGTTTGGAAGGGGAAGGATTTGGATATCACATCTCATGTTATAGGACCGGTCTCAGGTTTGGTATTAGAAGCATTGAGATATCAAGTCCCATGGTATAGGACGGGTCTCAGAATTGGAATGGGAAGGAGTTGGATATCACATCTCAAGCTATAGGAATGGTGTCAGGATTGGAATGGGAAGGAATTGGATATCACATCTCATGTTATAGGAAGGGTATCAGGATTGGAATGGGAAGGACTTGGATATCACATCTCATGCCATGGTATGGGTCTCAGGTTTTGTAGAAGCATTGGGATATCACATCTCATGCTATCGGAAGGGTATCAGGATTGGATTTGGAAGGAGTTGGATATCCCATCTCATGCTATAGGAAGGGTCTCAGGTTGGAATGGGAAGGAGTTGGATATCACATTTCATGTTATAGGAAGGGTCTCAGGATTGGAATGGGAAGGAGTTGGATATCACATCTCAAGCTTTAGGAAGGGTCTCAGGTTTGGTATAAGCATTGAGATAGCACATCTCATGCTATAGGAAGGGTCTCAGGATTAGAATGGGAAGGAGTTGGATATCACATCTCATGTTATAGGAAATATCTCAGGTTTGGTATTAGAAGCATTGAGACATCACATCTCATGTTATAGGAAGAGTCTCAGGATTGGAATGGGAAGAAGTTGGATATCACATCTCATGCTATAGGAAGGGTCTCAGGTTTGGAAGGGGAAGGAGTTGGATATCCAATCTCATGTTATAGGACTGGTCTCAGGTTTGGTATTAGAAGCATTGAGATATCACATCGCATGCTGTAGGAAGGTTCTCAGGTTTGGAATGGGGAGGAATTGAATATCACATCTCATGTCATAGGAAGGATCTCAGGTTTGGTATTAGAAGCATTGAGATATCACATCTCATGCTATAGGAATGGTCTCAGGATTGGAATGGGAAGGAGTTGGATATTACACTCTTGCTATAGGAAGGGTCTCATGTTTGGAATGGGAAGGAGTTGGATATCACATATGCCACAGGAAGGGTCTCAGGTTTGGTATAAGCATTGAGATATCACATCTCTGCTATCGGAAGGGTCTCAGGATTGGAATGGGAAGGAGTTGGATATCCCATCTTATGTTATAGGAAGGGTCTCAGGTTTGGTGTTAGAAGCATTGAGATATCACATCTCATGCTATCAGAAGGGTCTCAGGATTGGTATTAGAAGCATTGAGATATAACATCTCATGTTATAGGAAGAATCTCTGGTTTGGTATTAGAGGCATTGAGATATCATTCTCATGCTATCAGAAGGGTCTCAGGATTGGAATGGGAAGGAGTCGGATATCACATCTCATGCTAAAGGGAAGGTCTCAGGTTTGGTATTAGAAGCATTGAGATATCACATCTCATGTTATAGGAAGAATCTCTGGTTTGGTATTAGAGGCATTGAGATATCATTCTCATGCTATCAGAAGGGTCTCAGGATTGGAATGGGAAGGAGTCGGATATCACATCTCATGCTAAAGGGAAGGTCTCAGGTTTGGTATTAGAAGCATTGAGATATCACATCTCATGCTATAGGAAGGGTCTCAGGATTGGAATGGGAAGGAGTTGGATATCACATCTCATGTCATAGGAAGGGTCTCAGGTTTGGTCCAAGCATTGAGATATCACATCTCTGCTATCGGAAGGGTCTCAGGATAGGAATGGGAAGGACTTAGATATCACATCCCATGCTATAGGGAGGGTCTAAGGTTTGGAAAGGGAAGGATTTGGATTTCACATCTCATGTTATAGGATGGTTCTCATGTTTGGTTTTAGAAGCATTGAGATATCACATGTAATGCTATCGGAAGGGTCTCAGGTTTGGAAAGGGAAGGATTTGGATTTCACATAAGTTATTGGATGGTTCTCAGGTTTGGTTTTAGAAGCATTAAGATATCACATCTCGGGCTATAGGAAGGGTCTCAGGTTTGGAATGGGAAAGAGTTAGATACACATCTCATGTTATAGGAAGGATCTCAGGTTTGGTATTAGAAAAATTGTGATATCACATATCATGCTATAGGAAGGGTCTCAGGATTGGAATGGGAAGGAGTTGGATATCACATCTCATGCTAAAGGAAAGATCTCAGGTTTGGAAGGGGAAGGATTTGGATCTCACATCTCATGTTTTAGGACGGGTGTCAGGTTTGGTATTAGAAGCATTGAGATATCACATCTCATGGTATAGGAAGGGTCTCAGGATTGGAATGGGAAGGAGTTGGATATCACATCTCAAGCTATCTCAGGATTGGAATGGGAAGGAGTTTGATATCACATCTCATGCAATCGGAAGGGTCTCAGGTTTGGAATGGGAAGGAGTTGGATATCACATCTCATGTTATAGGAAGGATCTCAGGTTTATTATTAGAAGCATTGAGATATCACATCTCATGCTATAGGAAGGGTCTCAGGATTGGAATCGGAAGGAGTTGTATTTGACATCTCATGCCATAGGAAGGGTCTCAGGTTTGGTGTAAGCATTGAGATATCACATCTCTGCTATCGGAAGGGTCTCAGGATTGGAATGGGAAGGAGTTGGATATCCCATCTCATTATAGGAAGGGTCTCAGGTTTGGTATTAGAAGCATTGAGATATCACATCTCATGCTATAGGAAGGGTCTCAGGATTGGAATGGGAAGGACTTGAATATCACATCTCATGTTATAGCAAGGGTCTCAGGTTTGGTATTAGAAGCATTGAGATATCACATCTCATGCTATAGGAAGGGTCTCAGGATTGGAATGGGAACGACTTGGATATCACATCTAATGATAAAGGAAGGGTCTAAGGTTTGGAAGGGGAAGGATTTGGATATCACATCTCATGTTATAGGACCGGTCTCAGGTTTGGTATTAGAAGCATTGAGATATCAAGTCCCATGGTATAGGACGGGTCTCAGAATTGGAATGGGAAGGAGTTGGATATCACATCTCAAGCTATGGGAAGGGTGTCAGGATTGGAATGGGAAGGAGTTTGATATCACATCTCATGCCATGGTATGGGTCTCAGGTTTTGTAGAAGCATTGGGATATCACATCTCATGCTATCGGAAGGGTATCAGGATTGGATTTGGAAGGAGTTGGATATCCCATCTCATGCTATAGGAAGGGTCTCAGGTTGGAATGGGAAGGAATTGAATATCACATCTCATGTTATAGGAAGGGTATCAGGATTGGAATGGGAAGGACTTGGATATCACATCTCATGCTATAGGAAGGCTATCAGGTTTGGAAGGGGAAGGAGTTGCATATCAAATTTCATTTTAGAGGTAGGATCTCAGGTTTGGTATTAGAGGCATTGAGATATCACATCTCATGCTATAGGAAGGGTCTCAGGATTGGAATGGGAAGGAGTTGGATATCCCATCTCATTATAGGAAGGGTCTCAGGTTTGGTATTAGAAGCATTGAGATATCACATCTCATGCTATAGGAAGGGTCTCAGGATTGGAATGGGAAGGACTTTAATATCACATCTCATGTTATAGCAAGGGTCTCAGGTTTGGTATAAGAAGCATTGAGATATCACATCTCATGCTATAGGAAGGGTCTCAGGATTGGAATGGGAACGACTTGGATATCACATCTCATGATAAAGGAAGGGTCTAAGGTTTGGAAGGGGAAGGATTTGGATATCACATCTCATGTTATAGGACCGGTCTCAGGTTTGGTATTAGAAGCATTGAGATATCAAGTCCCATGGTATAGGACGGGTCTCAGAATTGGAATGGGAAGGAGTTGGATATCACATCTCAAGCTATAGGAATGGTGTCAGGATTGGAATGGGAAGGAGTTTGATATCACATCTCATGCCATGGTATGGGTCTCAGGTTTTGTAGAAGCATTGGAATATCACATCTCATGCTATCGGAAGGGTATCAGGATTGGATTTGGAAGGAGTTGGATATCCCATCTCATGCTATAGGAAGGGTCTCAGGTTGGAATGGGAAGGAATTGGATATCACATCTCATGTTATAGGAAGGGTATCAGGATTGGAATGGGAAGGACTTGGATATCACATCTCATGCCATGGTATGGGTCTCAGGTTTTGTAGAAGCATTGGGATATCACATCTCATGCTATCGGAAGGGTATCAGGATTGGATTTGGAAGGAGTTGGATATCCCATCTCATGCTATAGGAAGGGTCTCAGGTTGGAATGGGAAGGAGTTGGATATCACATTTCATGGTATAGGAAGGGTCTCAGGATTGGAATGGGAAGGAGTTGGATATCACATCTCAAGCTTTAGGAAGGGTCTCAGGTTTGGTATAAGCATTGAGATAGCACATCTCATGCTATAGGAAGGGTCTCAGGATTAGAATGGGAAGGAGTTGGATATCACATCTCATGTTATAGGAAATATCTCAGGTTTGGTATTAGAAGCATTGAGACATCACATCTCATGTTATAGGAAGGGTCTCAGGATTGGAATGGGAAGAAGTTGGATATCACATCTCATGCTATAGGAAGGGTCTCAGGTTTGGAAGGGGAAGGAGTTGGATATCCAATCTCATGTTATAGGACTGGTCTCAGGTTTGGTATTAGAAGCATTGAGATATCACATCGCATGCTGTAGGAAGGTTCTCAGGTTTGGAATGGGGAGGAATTGGATATCACATCTCATGTCATAGGAAGGATCTCAGGTTTGGTATTAGAAGCATTGAGATATCACATCTCATGCTATAGGAATGGTCTCAGGATTGGAATGGGAAGGAGTTGGATATTACACTCTTGCTATAGGAAGGGTCTCATGTTTGGAATGGGAAGGAGTTGGATATCACATATGCCACAGGAAGGGTCTCAGGTTTGGTATAAGCATTGAGATATCACATCTCTGCTATCGGAAGGGTCTCAGGATTGGAATGGGAAGGAGTTGGATATCCCATCTTATGTTATAGGAAGGGTCTCAGGTTTGGTGTTAGAAGCATTGAGATATCACATCTCATGCTATCAGAAGGGTCTCAGGATTGGTATTAGAAGCATTGAGATATAACATCTCATGTTATAGGAAGAATCTCTGGTTTGGTATTAGAGGCATTGAGATATCATTCTCATGCTATCAGAAGGGTCTCAGGATTGGAATGGGAAGGAGTCGGATATCACATCTCATGCTAAAGGGAAGGTCTCAGGTTTGGTATTAGAAGCATTGAGATATCACATCTCATGTTATAGGAAGAATCTCTGGTTTGGTATTAGAGGCATTGAGATATCATTCTCATGCTATCAGAAGGGTCTCAGGATTGGAATGGGAAGGAGTCGGATATCACATCTCATGCTAAAGGGAAGGTCTCAGGTTTGGTATTAGAAGCATTGAGATATCACATCTCATGTTATAGGAAGAATCTCAGGTTTGGTATTAGAGGCATTGAGATATCACATCTCATGTTATAGGAAGGGTCTCAGGATTGGAATGGGAAGTGTTAGGAAAGATTTCGTAATTGTAGGGAATTTTCCTTCCATGTGGCAACCCCTAAACTTTTTGCTATTGTTTTTAACCTTGTTATTGACTTTGCCAGAGAAGTACAGCCTTCTGCCGCACTTCTCTAGGCTTTCGCTCCTTTCTTACGGGGAAACTGACATGCCCTTAAGACAGTCAGTACCGGGGAACGTGGTTTCCCGTAGTTTCTTTTATCGTGTCGCAGCTTTAGTGCAACACGACACAAGAGGGCACTGTAAGCTAAGTTACAGCTCTCTTGGGTCTCTAGCCTTCTACAGGCCCTAGATACTCTTTTAGGATGGTATTTGATCGGTGCAAGTCATTCAGGGACTGGAATGGTGGCAGCGATCGTTTTGTTTATTTTGAGCTCCTTTTGGCGTTCTGAGCACGTTTTTGCACTGAACCCAAAATGGTGGCCTGGCTCCCAAAATGGCCAGGTCGCGAGGCTCCTTTGTCCTGTCCACTGTCCGTCTTGCTCCCTTCACCTTCCCCAGGTCCGGCGACCCGGGGCCTTCCTTATTTGGGCATGTACTTTCCCGCGAAACGTGGTTGCTTTCGCGGGCTTCTACATGTCGTTTGTGTGCCTCCAGGGTGTGGGCTGGGATGTCTGGTCCCAATACACATCCTGGGTGCCAGAGAGTCTAGGGTGGTGTGAATGCCTGGGACCACCGTGGTCCGTGATTGGTCCACGTATGGTATGTGTTTTGATGAGCGGATCTCCCATTGGCTCCCCTCCGTTTTGGCGCGAAGGGAACCGTGGATAAGAGGGGGCTGGAAACACCACTACCATGTCGATCTCCTGAGTTCTCACGAACGAAGGAATACAGGAGCCAAGTATCCTGCAACTACGAGGCTGGACCGAGGAATCGCTGGTGACCCGCTGAAGGAATCCTCCTTTGCACTGCTGTCGTCCGGAGAGCCCCTGTCCTCCTTTGATCGAACCAGAAGGCCTGTACTGGTGCTTCGACCTTTGGAATAGCAGGAACAGCTATTCCCGGCCTCTTCAACCATCTCCTGCCAAGTAAGCCTTCGGAAGCGTCTCTGGGCCATCCAGTTGACTGACCAGCTTACCAAGGAGTTTGGCTCTGCAACCGCCGCCAGGTTGTGTTGTATTGCGAGTCCTTGTCCCTCTCCCACGCTTCGTACGCTTGGCGTCCCCAGGTCTGAAGGGAGGAGGGTTCATTTGGCTCGAATACGCACGGCCGCTCCGTTGTCCTGTGCGGCAACAAAACTGTGCCGGTTTCGTCGATTGGGACGTCTTTTTGCTCTACACGACTACAAAGCGTTCCCTGCTCTTCTGAACCTGCCAGCTGCTGAAACTATCGTGGAGAAGCCTGGGTCTGCTTGCTTCGGGGACCGGTGAGTAGTATATCTAGGATCTGGTCGCCCTCCTGCAGTATCCCATTGCTTTTCCCTGCTGTGTAAAAACAGCACCCTTTTGCCGCGCTCGCGCTCTGCTTCTGCCCGCTGTGGAGGCTGCGCTTGAGCTGCGGAACCTGTTCTTCTTCTGCTGTGCACTAACGTGAACCGCCTGACTTCCTCCAAAGAGCTTCCCCTTGTGCCCGTCGGCACCGGCGTGGCAGGTACTTTGAGCACAAGGCTCCACTCTTCGCAGGGCTCGGACTACCATCTAGTTAGGTGCCTATGAAGGCGAACTGAGTCGAAAGCATTATCGCACTGCCTGTTTTCCTTCCCTGGCAGGTGGACTACATATTTCGTGCTTTAAACGCTTGCGACTGTGTATTTGTATATATATTGTGTTGATATGGTATGTGTTGGTTTAATATTGTGATATTGTGATTTTCTCGCTACGGTCATTATTTTAAAGGCCTTAAAATAAATGTGTATCTATTTTTGATATAACAACTGTTTGGAGTAGTTTGTCAGCGCTCTTGCTTTGTGTGCTCACTGCGGGCTTTCAGTCACCCTCACCCCTCTTGAGACCTAGTCTTGACCGCCGCGATCGCTACCTTGATTGGTCTGGCTTGTCCAGAGGTTACCCTGTTCCAAGTAATTAGGTTGGCCTTCTGAACTTCTGCGCCACCAGGACAGAGTTCAGAAATCCGTCTTAACAAATTGGTGGCAGCGGTGGGATACAACTGAAGGTATCCAGTGTTGCGCTCGAACTAAGGCATTTCAGGTTATTCCAAACAGTACACGTAGTGAATTGTTATAGTATAACTTTAAAAAGGCCATAGTCCTATCAAACAGTATGGAAACAAGTACGTTGTTAACTTTAAATGCTTCCAAATCAGAAACGCTGAAAAAGATGTGTGCGGAGAGAGGTGTTTCCTCTCAAGGCACGAAATTGGAAATGATCCAAAGAATCGTGGCGTGGCAAGAAGCGCAGCTTGACGCTATTACTTCTGAGGACAGTGCGGAAGGTGGTGGGGCTGCTCTCACTGGCAGAACCGACGGTTCTGCCGCTGCACTGATCCATCACGACCACGAGGACAGGGAGGATGTAATGTCTAATGTTTCCTCTGCCAGTGCTGATGGGGAGGCTATGCTTGAATTCAAGAAGCAAGAGCTGCGGTTTAGGCAGCAGGAGCTTGAATTCAGCATAGCCAAACTAAAAATCGAACAGGCAGAAAAACAAAAAGACAGGGATCACCAGTTGGAACTGGCCAAGCTTCAGGTTGCAAATGGATCCAAGGGTCCTGGACATGGTTCTGGGGCTTCCTCTCATCCACGGTTTCCAAAAGATCTGCTCAGTGTGTATGAAGAAAGGAATGACATTATGGACTGGCTGAATGCGTTTGAGTATGCATGCGAGGTTCAAAAAGTTGACAGTGCTGATAAGATTGCGTGGTTGCTCAGTAGACTGCCCCATTCTGGCTGTAGTGCCATTATGGAAATGTTGAAGGCTGAGCGGGCTGATTTCGCAATGTTAAAGCAGACTCTCATTTTAAAGTTTGGGAAGACTCCGGCCCAATATTTAAAGCGTTTTCGAGAGTATAAGAAAAAGGAAGGTGGTACTTGGGTATCTTATGTCGCTGAATCTTTGAAAAACTTAACTGGCTGGGTCGAAGGCTATAAGGTTTCTACCTTCGACGGCATGATAAATCTTGTCATGCTGGAACACATTTTTGCTTCTTCTTCCCCGGAGCTTAAGCAGCATTTGGCCGATTCGAAGGAGATAGATCCTAAGAAGCTGGCCATTGCAGCAGACTTATGGGTGTCACATCGAGTGTCCCATAAGGACAAAACTCATCCTGGTAAGCAGGAGGAGGGGAAAAAGTCCAAAGATATGGAGGTTGGGGAATCTGCTAAATCTTCTTCCCAAAAGGGCCACAAAAAGAAAAACAAGGGTAAGACACAAGAGAACTCACAGGGTAGTGGAGGTGCGCCTCCGAAACAGAACTCTGGTTACAATAAGCCTCCCTACGTAAACAGACCCACTGGGGCTTGTTTTTCTTGTGGAGCAACTGACCATGTGAAGGGGGATCCCCGGCGTAAGGTTAGACCTTTGGGGGTCCACTCCGCTAATCTGGCCTTCTCCTCCTACGAGGAAGAAGAGATTACAGGAGCATCCTTCTCCTCGGACTCATTTCCCAGCGGAATAGAGGCCGAGGTAGTTTTAGTGTCCCTGGGTTCCTGGGAGCCTAAAGTCGCAGAGGCGTATGCTAGGATTCCGGATAATACCAAGCACTACTTTAAAGACAGTGTGCTGATCAATGGAGTGGATACTCCAGCTCTTAGGGATAGTGGGTGCAGTCGAACTGTAGTGGATTCTACCTTGGTAGACTCAGAGGAAGTTGCCAGAGCTACTCTGATGCCCACTAAGTTGGCTGACGGCCCCCTCCGTATGTTTCCCGTGATCCCTGTTAATCTAACTTTAAATGGTACAGCAGTCAGGATTCCAGTGAGCATTCAGAGAAACGTCCCGGGAAAGGTCTTATTAGGTAATGATCTCAGAGCTTTAGGGCTCGTAGGAGACACTGCCGAAAGACCCTACACACGGTCTCAAGCACGGGCAGCATTGGCCAAGTCCAATACGCCGCCCCAGCCGAAGGGGAAACCCAAGGCGAAAGGAGTCTACAAGTCAAAACGAGGGAAAGAGAATATTCCCCCGAGCTCGCCTACCACTGCGGTGGAGGAAGTTGGTCAATCGCCCGAGCCTGACGAGGAGGTGGCGATGCCTGAAGTATTCGACCCCAACGATCATCCTGAACTAAAAGACTTGTTAGTTGAAGGAGGTCCTGATAGGGACGAATTCAGTAAAGGCCAACGTGAGTGCCCATCTCTGGAAGGCCTAAGGAGACAGGCCTGCTCCCAGCTTGAGGGTGAACCTCCTGGGAAGCATAGTATTTATTGGGAAGGTGGACTCCTGTATAGTGAGCCCACAGAGTCTACAGAAGGAGACCATAGGAGGTTGGTGGTTCCCCTTGCTGTTAGACCCTTCCTCCTGCAGTTGGCGCATGAAGTTCCCCTTGCTGGTCACCTTGGCATGAAGAGGACCAAGCAAAGGTTATCCATGCACTTCTACTGGCCCAAGATGGGGGTGCAAGTAGAAAGTCACTGCAGGAGTTGCGCCTCCTGCCAGTTGTCTGGTAAGGTTGGCGCGACAATCCAAGCTCCGTTGGTACCGCTCCCAGTTGTGGGGGTACCATTTGAAAGGGTAGGGATCGACATCGTCGGTCCCCTTGACCCGCAAACATCCTCGGGCAATAGGTTTATCCTGGTGCTGGTCGACCAGGCAACCAGGTATCCTGAGGCCATCCCATTGAAGACTGTAACTGCCAAGTCAGTTGCAAAAGCTTTACTCGGCATATTTACTAGGGTTGGCTTCCCTAAAGAAGTTGTGTCAGATCGTGGCAGCAACTTTATGTCGAAGTATATGCAGGCTATGTGGAAAGAATGTGGGGTCACCTACAAGTTCTCTTCTGCATACCACCCCCAGACCAATGGTCTGGTGGAACGTTTCAACAGAACGGTAAAGAGCATGATTGGGGCTCTGGAGGAGCCTCAGAGAAGAAAATGGGATCTTCTTTTACCATGCTTGCTGTTTTCCTACCGAGAGGTACCACAGGAGGGTGTTGGCTTCTGCCCCTTAGAACTTCTGTTCGGTCATCCCGTACGGGGACCCTTAGCCATTGTCAAGGAGGGATGGGAGATGCCCACTCCCCCTGTTACTACCAATGTAGTTGACTATGTGCTAGGGCTCAGAAAACGGATGGTACTTCTGATGGGCTTGGCTAGTGATAAATTGAAGGCAGGGCAAGCGCTGGTGAAACATTGGTACGACCAGAAAGCTTCCCTCATCAACTTTACACCTGGTCAGCAAGTCCTGATCATGAATCCTATAAGGCCTCGAGCTTTACAGGACAAATGGTCAGGCCCTTACACAGTGGTGGAGCCCCTGGGTGAGGTAAACTATTTAGTGGACCTTGGAAGGCCTGGACAGGCTCCAAAAGTGTTCCACGTAAATAGGCTGAAGGCTTTCGTCCCAAGAGTCGAAATCGCAGCACTGCTACTGGCGTCAGACGTTGAGGAAGAGGAGTCAGAACCTCTCCCCGACCTGTTCCAGAGCGGTCCTTCAGATAGCTCCGTTGAGGGTGTCCGAGTGGCCCCTCACCTGACTTCTGATCAGCAGGCTGAGGTGAAAAGTTTGCTTAGGCAGTTTTCCCCCCTGTTTTCACAGTCCCCTGGTTTGACACCTTGGTGCAAACATAACATTGACACAGGAGACAGTGTACCTACCAAAAGTAGGGGATACAGGATGTCGGATAAAGTACGGTCTTATATTAAGACCGAGGTCAACAAAATGTTAGACCTTGGGGTGATTGAACCCTCTAGTAGTCCTTGGTCCAGTCCTATGGTTCTGGTTCCAAAGGCAGGCACTTCTGAATTGAGGTTCTGCGTGGATTACAGGGCTCTGAATGCTGTCACCAAGACAGATGCCCACCCCTTGCCTTGAACAGATGAGCTGGTGGATACTTTGGGTGCCTCCAAGTACCTCAGCACGTTTGACCTCACTGCTGGCTATTGGCAAATAGCGTTAGCAGAACATGCCAGGGAGAAGACAGCATTTTCTACACCAGACGGCCTTTACCAATTCCGGGTAATGCCGTTCGGGTTGAAGAATGCACCTGCCACTTTCCAGAGGCTTGTGAATCATGTGTTGAATGGGTTGGACGAATTCTGTCTTGCATATCTGGACGATATAGCAGTTTTCAGTGCCACCTGGGAAGACCATGTGAAACCCCTCGGGATTGTGCTCCAGGCTCTTCAGAAAGCCCACTTGACCATAAAGGCTAGTAAGTGCCAGATTGGACAAGGCTCAGTGGTTTACCTTGGACATGAAGTAGGTGGAGGGAGGATACAGCCTCTACCCAGTAAAGTACAAGCAGTACAAGACTGGCCTACCCCCACTACGCAAACCCAAGTGAGAGCCTTTTTAGGACTCACGGGGTATTACCGCAATTTTGTGGCAGACTATGGTACCATAGCTGCTCCTCTGACTGCCCTCACAACTCCGAAGAAACCCAAGAAGGTAACTTGGACCGACGAGTGTGAGAAGGCCTTCAATGGCTTAAAAGACTCCTTGTGCCAGGCCCCTGTGCTCAGGGCCCCTGATTATCAAAGACCTTTTATCGTGCAGACGGATGCCTCTGACACTGGGATAGGAGCTGTACTATCACAAGTAGATGAGAAGGGTAAGGAACACCCTATCGGTTTTATTAGTCGCCAGCTTAAGGACAGAGAGCTCAGGTGGTCCACGGTAGAGAAAGAATGTTTCTCTGTTGTGTGGGCCCTAAGGAAGCTGAGGCCCTACCTCTATGGGACCCACTTCACTGTGCAGACTGACCATAAGCCGTTAAAGTGGCTAATGAACATGAAGGGGGAGAATCCAAAGTTGCTTAGGTGGTCCATAAGTCTTCAAGGCTTCGACTTCACTATTGAGCATAGACCAGGTGTCCAACATAGCAATGCTGATGGGTTGTCCAGAATGTTTAACCGACCTGAACAAGAGACTCATCCAGGGGTGGATTAGTTCCCCCTGTCCATAGTCTGGGAGGGGCGAGTGTTAGGAAAGATTTCGTAATTGTAGGGAATTTTCCTTCCATGTGGCAACCCCTAAACTTTTTGCTATTGTTTTTAACCTTGTTATTGACTTTGCCAGAGAAGTACAGCCTTCTGCCGCACTTCTCTGGGCTTTCGCTCCTTTCTTACGGGGAAACTGACATGCCCTTAAGACAGTCAGTACCGGGGAACGTGGTTTCCCGTAGTTTCTTTTATCGTGTCGCAGCTTTAGTGCAACACGACACAAGAGGGCACTGTAAGCTAAGTTACAGCTCTCTTGGGTCTCTAGCCTTCTACAGGCCCTAGATACTCTTTTAGGATGGTATTTGATCGGTGCAAGTCATTCAGGGACTGGAATGGTGGCAGCGATCGTTTTGTTTATTTTGAGCTCCTTTTGGCGTTCTGAGCACGTTTTTGCACTGAACCCAAAATGGTGGCCTGGCTCCCAAAATGGCCAGGCCGCGAGGCTCCTTTGTCCTGTCCACTGTCCGTCTTGCTCCCTTCACCTTCCCCAGGTCCGGCGACCCGGGGCCTTCCTTATTTGGGCATGTACTTTCCCGCGAAACGTGGTTGCTTTCGCGGGCTTCTACATGTCGTTTGTGTGCCTCCAGGGTGTGGGCTGGGATGTCTGGTCCCAATACACATCCTGGGTGCCAGAGAGTCTAGGGTGGTGTGAATGCCTGGGACCACCGTGGTCCGTGATTGGTCCACGTATGGTATGTGTTTTGATGAGCGGATCTCCCATTGGCTCCCCTCCGTTTTGGCGCGAAGGGAACCGTGGATAAGAGGGGGCTGGAAACACCACTACCATGTCGATCTCCTGAGTTCTCACGAACGAAGGAATACAGGAGCCAAGTATCCTGCAACTACGAGGCTGGACCGAGGAATCGCTGGTGACCCGCTGAAGGAATCCTCCTTTGCACTGCTGTCGTCCGGAGAGCCCCTGTCCTCCTTTGATCGAACCAGAAGGCCTGTACTGGTGCTTCGACCTTTGGAATAGCAGGAACAGCTATTCCCGGCCTCTTCAACCATCTCCTGCCAAGTAAGCCTTCGGAAGCGTCTCTGGGCCATCCAGTTGACTGACCAGCTTACCAAGGAGTTTGGCTCTGCAACCGCCGCCAGGTTGTGTTGTATTGCGAGTCCTTGTCCCTCTCCCACGCTTCGTACGCTTGGCGTCCCCAGGTCTGAAGGGAGGAGGGTTCATTTGGCTCGAATACGCACGGCCGCTCCGTTGTCCTGTGCGGCAACAAAACTGTGCCTGTTTCGTCGATTGGGACGTCTTTTTGCTCTACACGACTACAAAGCGTTCCCTGCTCTTCTGAACCTGCCAGCTGCTGAAACTATCGTGGAGAAGCCTGGGTCTGCTTGCTTCGGGGACCGGTGAGTAGTATATCTAGGATCTGGTCGCCCTCCTGCAGTATCCCATTGCTTTTCCCTGCTGTGTAAAAACAGCACCCTTTTGCCGCGCTCGCGCTCTGCTTCTGCCCGCTGTGGAGGCTGCGCTTGAGCTGCGGAACCTGTTCTTCTTCTGCTGTGCACTAACGTGAACCGCCTGACTTCCTCCAAAGAGCTTCCCCTTGTGCCGTCGGCACCGGCGTGGCAGGTACTTTGAGCACAAGGCTCCACTCTTCGCAGGGCTCGGACTTCCATCTAGTTAGGTGCCTATGAAGGCGAACTGAGTCGAAAGCATTATCGCACTGCCTGTTTTCCTTCCCTGGCAGGTGGACTACATATTTCGTGCTTTAAACGCTTGCGACTGTGTATTTGTATATATATTGTGTTGATATGGTATGTGTTGGTTTAATATTGTGATATTGTGATTTTCTCGCTACGGTCATTATTTTAAAGGCCTTAAAATAAATGTGTATCTATTTTTGATATAACAACTGTTTGGAGTAGTTTGTCAGCGCTCTTGCTTTGTGTGCTCACTGCGGGCTTTCAGTCACCCTCACCCCTCTTGAGACCTAGTCTTGACCGCCGCGATCGCTACCTTGATTGGTCTGGCTTGTCCAGAGGTTACCCTGTTCCAAGTAATTAGGTTGGCCTTCTGAACTTCTGCGCCACCAGGACAGAGTTCAGAAATCCGTCTTAACAGGAAGGATTTGGATATCACATCTCTTGCTATAGGAAGAGTCTCAGGTTTTTTATTAGAAACATTGAGATATCACATCTCATGCTATAGGAAGGGTTTCAGGATTGGAATGGGAAGGAGTTGGATATCACATCTCATGTCATAGGAAGGGTCTCAGGTTTGGTCCAAGCATTGAGATATCACATCTCTGCTATCGGAAGGGTCTCAGGATAGGAATGGGAAGGACTTAGATATCACATCCCATGCTATAGGGAGGGTCTAAGGTTTGGAAAGGGAAGGATTTGGATTTCACATCTCATGTTGTAGGATGGTTCTCATGTTTGGTTTTAGAAGCATTGAGATATCACATGTAATGGTATCGGAAGGGTCTCAGGTTTGGAAAGGGAAGGATTTGGATTTCACATATGTTATTGGATGGTTCTCAGGTTTGGTTTTAGAAGCATTAAGATATCACATCTCGGGCTATAGGAAGGGTCTCAGGTTTGGAATGGGAAAGAGTTAGATACACATCTCATGTTATAGGAAGGATCTCAGGTTTGGTATTAGAAAAATTGTGATATCACATATCATGCTATAGGAAGGGTCTCAGGATTGGAATGGGAAGGAGTTGGATATCACATCTCATGCTAAAGGAAAGATCTCAGGTTTGGAAGGGGAAGGATTTGGATCTCACATCTCATGTTTTAGGACGGGTGTCAGGTTTGGTATTAGAAGCATTGAGATATCACATCTCATGGTATAGGAAGGGTCTCAGGATTGGAATGGGAAGGAGTTGGATATCACATCTCAAGCTATCTCAGGATTGGAATGGGAAGGAGTTTGATATCACATCTCATGCAATCGGAAGGGTCTCAGGTTTGGAATGGGAAGGAGTTGGATATCACATCTCATGTTATAGGAAGGATCTCAGGTTTATTATTAGAAGCATTGAGATATCACATCTCATGCTATAGGAAGGGTCTCAGGATTGGAATCGGAAGGAGTTGTATTTGACATCTCATGCCATAGGAAGGGTCTCAGGTTTGGTGTAAGCATTGAGATATCACATCTCTGCTATCGGAAGGGTCTCAGGATTGGAATGGGAAGGAGTTGGATATCCCATCTCATTATAGGAAGGGTCTCAGGTTTGGTATTAGAAGCATTGAGATATCACATCTCATGCTATAGGAAGGGTCTCAGGATTGGAATGGGAAGGACTTGAATATCACATCTCATGTTATAGCAAGGGTCTCAGGTTTGGTATTAGAAGCATTGAGATATCACATCTCATGCTATAGGAAGGGTCTCAGGATTGGAATGGGAACGACTTGGATATCACATCTAATGATAAAGGAAGGGTCTAAGGTTTGGAAGGGGAAGGATTTGGATATCACATCTCATGTTATAGCACCGGTCTCAGGTTTGGTATTAGAAGCATTGAGATATCAAGTCCCATGGTATAGGACGGGTCTCAGAATTGGAATGGGAAGGAGTTGGATATCACATCTCAAGCTATGGGAAGGGTGTCAGGATTGGAATGGGAAGGAGTTTGATATCACATCTCATGCCATGGTATGGGTCTCAGGTTTTGTAGAAGCATTGGGATATCACATCTCATGCTATCGGAAGGGTATCAGGATTGGATTTGGAAGGAGTTGGATATCCCATCTCATGCTATAGGAAGGGTCTCAGGTTGGAATGGGAAGGAATTGAATATCACATCTCATGTTATAGGAAGGGTATCAGGATTGGAATGGGAAGGACTTGGATATCACATCTCATGCTATAGGAAGGCTATCAGGTTTGGAAGGGGAAGGAGTTGCATATCAAATTTCATTTTAGAGGTAGGATCTCAGATTTGGTATTAGAGGCATTGAGATATCACATCTCATGCTATAGGAAGGGTCTCACGATTGGAATGGGAAGGATTTGGATATCACATCTCATGCTATAGGAAGGGTCTCAGGTTTGGTATAAGCATTGAGATATCACATCTCATGCTATAGAAACGGTCTCAAGATTGCAATGGGAAGGAGTTGGATATCACATCTCATGTTATAGGAAGGATCTCAGATTTGGTATTCGAAGCATTGAGACATCACATCTCATGCTATAGGAAGGGTCTCAGGATTGGAATGGGAAGGAGTTGGATATCACATCTCATGTTATAGGAAGGGTCTCAGGATTGGAATGGGAAGCACTTCGATATCACATCTCATGTTATAGGAAGGCTCCCAGGTTTAGAAGGGGAAGGAGTTGGATATCACATTTCATGTTAGAGGTAGGATCTCAGGTTTGGTATTAGAGGCATTGAGATATAACATCGCATGCTATCAGAAGGGTCTCAGGATTGGAATGGGAAGGAGTTGGATATCACATCTCATGCTAAAGGGAGGGTCTCAGGTTTGGAAGGGGAAGGATTTGGATATCACATCTCATGCTATAGGAAGGGTCTCAGGATTGGAATGGGAAGGATTTGGATATCACATCTCATGCTATAGGAAGGGTCTCAGGTTTGGTATAAGCATTGAGATATCACATCTCATGCTATAGGAAGGGTCTCAGAATTGGAATGGGAAGGAGTTGGATATCACATTTCATGCTATAGGTAGGCTCTCAGTTTTGGAAAGGGAAGGTTTTGGATATCACATCTCATGCTATTGGAAGGGTCTCACGATTGGAATGGGAAGGATTTGGATATCACATCTCATGCTATAGGAAGGTTCTCAGGATTGGAATGGGAAGGAGTTGGATATCACATCTCATGCTATACGAAGGGTCTCAGGAATGGAATGGGAAGGAGTTTTATATGACATCTCATGCCATAGGAAGGATCTCAGGTTTGGTATTAGAAGCATTGAGACATCACATCTCATGTTATAGGAAGGGTCTCAGGATTGGAATGGGAAGGAGTTGGATATCACATCTCATGCTATAGGAAGGGTCTCAGGTTTGGTATACGCATTGTGATATCACATCTCATGCTATAGGAAGGGTCTCAGGATTGGAATGGGAAGGAGTTGTATATGACATCTCATGCCATAGGAAGGGTCTCAGGTTTGGTATCAGCATTGAGATATCACATCTCTGCTATCGGAAGGGTCTCAGGATTGGAATGGGAAGGAGTTGGATATCCCATCTTATGTTATAGGAAGGGTCTCAGGTTTGGTATTAGAAGCATTGAGATATCACATCTCATGCTATAGGAAGGGTCTCAGGATTGGAATGGGAAGGACTTGAATATCCCATCTCATGCTATAGGGAGGCTCTCACGTTTGGAAAGGGAAGGAGTTGGATATCACATTTCATGTTAGAGGTAGGATCTCAGGTTTGGTATTAGAGGCATTGAATATCACATCTCATGCTATCAGAAGGGTCTCAGGATTGGAATGGGAAGGAGTTGGATATCACATCTCATGCTAAAGGGAGGGTCTCAGGTTTGGAAGGGGAAGGATTTTGATATCACATCTCATGTTATAGGAAGGATCTCAGGTTTGGTATTAGAGGGAATGAGATATCACATCTCATGCTATCGGAAGGGTATCAGGATTGGATTTGGAAGTAGTTGGATATCCCATCTCATGCTATAGGAAGGGTCTCAGGTTGGAATGGGAAGGAGTTGGATATCACATCTCATGTTATAGGAAGGGTCTCAGGATTGGAATGGGAAATACTTCGATATCACATCTCATGCTATAGGAAGGCTCTCCGGTTTGCAAGGGGAAGGAGTTGGATATCACATCTCATGTCATAGGAAGGATCTCAGGTTTGGTATTAGAAGCATTGAGATATCACATCTCATGCTATAGGAATGGTCTCGGGATTGGAATGGGAAGGAGTTGGATATTAGATTCTTGCTATAGAAAGGATCTCAGGTTTGGAACGGGAAGGAGTTGGATATCACATCTCATGTTATAGGAAGGGTCTCAGGTTTGGTCTAAGCATTGAGATATCACATCTCTGCTATCAGAAGTTTCTCAGGATTGAAATGGGAAGGAGTTGGATATCCCATCTCATGTTATAGGACGGGTCTCAGGTTTGGTAATAGAATCATTGAGATATCACATCTCATGCTGTAGGAAGTGTCTAAGGATTGGAATGGGAAGGACTTGGATATCACATCTCATGCTATAGGTAGACTCTCAGGCTTGGAAAGGGAAGGAGTGGGATATCACATTTCATGTTCAAGGAAGGATATCAGGTTTGGTATTAGAGGCATTGAGATATCACATCTCATACTATAGGAAGGGTCTCAGGATTGGAATGGGAAGGATTTGGATATCACATCTCATGCTATAGGAAGGGTCTCAGGTTTGGTATAAGCATTGAGATATCACATCTCATGCTATAGGAAGGGTCTCAGGATTGGAATGGGAAGGAGTTGGATATCACATCTCATGCCATAGGAAGGGTCTCAGGTTTGGTACAAGCATTGAGATATCACATCTTTGCTATCGGAAGGGTCTCAGGATAGGAATGGGAAGGAGTTGGATATCACATCTCAAGCTATCTCAGGATTGGAATGGGAAGGAGTTTGATATCACATCTCAAGCTATAGGAAGGTTCTCAGGTTTGGAGGGGGAAGGATTTGGATCTCACATCTCATGTTTTAGGACGGGTCTCAGGTTTGGTATTAGAAGCATTGAGATATCACATCTCATGGTGTAGGAAGGGTCTCAGGATTGGAATGGGAAGGAGTTGGATATCACATCTCAAGCTATCACAGGATTGGAATGGGAAGGAGTTTGATATCACATCTCAAGTTATAGGAAGGGTCTCAGGTTTGGAAAGGGAAGGATTTGGATTTCACATCTCATGTTATAGGATGGTTCTCATGTTTGGTTTTAGAAGCATTGAGATATCACATCTAATGCTATCGGAAGGGTCTCAGGTTTGGAAAGGGAAGGATTTGGATTTCACATATGTTATTGGATGGTTCTCAGGTTTGGTTTTAGAAGCATTAAGATATCACATCTCATGCTATAGGAAGGGTCTCAGGTTTTGGAATGGGAAGGAGTTGGATACACATCTCATGCCATAGGAAGGGTCTCAGGTTTGGTATAAGCATTGAGATATCACATCTCTGCTATCAGAAGGGTTTTAGGATTGGAATGGGAAGGAGTTGGATATCCCATCTTATGTTATAGGAAGGGTCTCAGGTTTGGTATTAGAAGCATTGAGATATCACATCTCATGCTATCAGAAGGGTCTCAGGATTGGAATGGGAAGGAGTCGGATATCACATCTCATGCTAAAGGGAGGGTCTCAGGTTTGGTATTAGAAGCATTGAGATATCACATCTCATGTTATAGGAAGAATCTCTGGTTTGGTATTAGAGGCATTGAGATATCACATCTCATGCTATCAGAAGGGTCTCGGGATTGGAATGGGAAGGAGTCGGATATCACATCTCATGCTAAAGGGAGGGTCTCAGGTTTGGAAGGGGAAGGATTTGGATATCACATCTCATGCTATAGGAAGGGTCTCAGGATTGGAATGGGAAGGATTTGGATATCACATCTCATGCTATAGGAAGGGTCTCAGGTTTGGTATAAGCATTGAGATATCACATCTCATGCTATAGGAAGGGTCTCAGGATTGGAATGGGAAGGAGTTGGATATCACATTTCATGCTATAGGTAGGCTCTCAGTTTTGGAAAGGGAAGGTTTTGGATATCACATCTCATGCTATAGGAAGGGTCTCACGATTGGAATGGGAAGGATTTGGATATCACATCTCATGCTATAGGAAGGGTCTCAGGATTGGAATGGGAAGGAGTTGGATATCACATCTCATGCTATACGAAGGGTCTCAGGAATGGAATGGGAAGGAGTTTTATATGACATCTCATGCCATAGGAAGGATCTCAGGTTTGGTATTAGAAGCATTGAGACATCACATCTCATGTTATAGGAAGGGTCTCAGGATTGGAATGGGAAGGAGTTGGATATCACATCTCATGCTATAGGAAGGGTCTCAGGTTTGGTATACGCATTGAGATATCACATCTCATGCTATAGGAAGGGTCTCAGGATTGGAATGGGAAGGAGTTGTATATGACATCTCATGCCATAGGAAGGGTCTCAGGTTTGGTATCAGCATTGAGATATCACATCTCTGCTATCGGAAGGGTCTCAGGATTGGAATGGGAAGGAGTTGGATATCCCATCTTATGTTATAGGAAGGGTCTCAGGTTTGGTATTAGAAGCATTGAGATATCACATCTCATGCTATAGGAAGGGTCTCAGGATTGGAATGGGAAGGACTTGAATATCCCATCTCATGCTATAGGGAGGCTCTCACGTTTGGAAAGGGAAGGAGTTGGATATCACATTTCATGTTAGAGGTAGGATCTCAGGTTTGGTATTAGAGGCATTGAATATCACATCTCATGCTATCAGAAGGGTCTCAGGATTGGAATGGGAAGGAGTTGGATATCACATCTCATGCTAAAGGGAGGGTCTCAGGTTTGGAAGGGGAAGGATTTTGATATCACATCTCATGTTATAGGAAGGATCTCAGGTTTGGTATTAGAGGGATTGAGATATCACATCTCATGCTATCGGAAGGGTATCAGGATTGGATTTGGAAGTAGTTGGATATCCCATCTCATGCTATAGGAAGGGTCTCAGGTTGGAATGGGAAGGAGTTGGATATCACATCTCATGTTATAGGAAGGGTCTCAGGATTGGAATGGGAAATACTTCGATATCACATCTCATGCTATAGGAAGGCTCTCCGGTTTGCAAGGGGAAGGAGTTGGATATCACATCTCATGTCATAGGAAGGATCTCAGGTTTGGTATTAGAAGCATTGAGATATCACATCTCATGCTATAGGAATGGTCTCGGGATTGGAATGGGAAGGAGTTGGATATTAGATTCTTGCTATAGAAAGGGTCTCAGGTTTGGAACGGGAAGGAGTTGGATATCACATCTCATGTTATAGGAAGGGTCTCAGGTTTGGTCTAAGCATTGAGATATCACATCTCTGCTATCAGAAGTTTCTCAGGATTGAAATGGGAAGGAGTTGGATATCCCATCTCATGTTATAGGACGGGTCTCAGGTTTGGTAATAGAATCATTGAGATATCACATCTCATGCTGTAGGAAGTGTCTAAGGATTGGAATGGGAAGGACTTGGATATCACATCTCATGCTATAGGTAGACTCTCAGGCTTGGAAAGGGAAGGAGTGGGATATCACATTTCATGTTCAAGGAAGGATCTCAGGTTTGGTATTAGAGGCATTGAGATATCACATCTCATACTATAGGAAGGGTCTCAGGATTGGAATGGGAAGGATTTGGATATCACATCTCATGCTATAGGAAGGGTCTCAGGTTTGGTATAAGCATTGAGATATCACATCTTATGCTATAGGAAGGGTCTCAGGATTGGAATGGGAAGGAGTTGGATATCACATCTCATGCCATAGGAAGGGTCTCAGGTTTGGTACAAGCATTGAGATATCACATCTCTGCTATCGGAAGGGTCTCAGGATAGGAATGGGAAGGAGTTGGATATCACATCTCAAGCTATCTCAGGATTGGAATGGGAAGGAGTTTGATATCACATCTCAAGCTATAGGAAGGTTCTCAGGTTTGGAGGGGGAAGGATTTGGATCTCACATCTCATGTTTTAGGACGGGTCTCAGGTTTGGTATTAGAAGCATTGAGATATCACATCTCATGGTATAGGAAGGGTCTCAGGTTTGGAAAGGGAAGGATTTGGATTTCACATATGTTATTGGATGGTTCTCAGGTTTGGTTTTAGAAGCATTAAGATATCACATCTCATGCTATAGGAAGGGTCTCAGGTTTTGGAATGGGAAGGAGTTGGATACACATCTCATGTTATAGGAAGGATCTCAGGTTTGGTATTAGAAAAATTGTGATATCACATATCATGCTATAGGAAGGGTCTCAGGATTGGAATGGGAAGGAGTTGGATATGACATCTCATGCCACAGGAAGGGTCTCAGGTTTGGTATAAGCATTGAGATATCACATCTCTGCTATCGGAAGGGTCTCAGGATTGGAATGGGAAGGAGTTGGATATCCCATCTTATGTTATAGGAAGGGTCTCAGGTTTGGTATTAGAAGCATTGAGATATCACATCTCATGCTATCAGAAGGGTCTCAGGATTGGAATGGGAAGGAGTCGGATATCACATCTCATGCTAAAGGGAGGGTCTCAGGTTTGGTATTAGAAGCATTGAGATATCACATCTCATGTTATAGGAAGAATCTCTGGTTTGGTATTAGAGGCATTGAGATATCACATCTCATGCTATCAGAAGGGTCTCGGGATTGGAATGGGAAGGAGTCGGATATCACATCTCATGCTAAAGGGAGGGTCTCAGGTTTGGTATTAGAAGCATTGAGATATCACATCTCATGTTATAGGAAGAATCTCAGGTTTTGTATTAGAGGCATTGAGATATCACATCTCATGTTATAGGAAGGGTCTCAGGATTGGAATGGGAAGGATTTGGATATCACATCTCTTGCTATAGGAAGAGTCTCAGGTTTTTTATTAGAAACATTGAGATATCACATCTCATGCTAAAGGAAGGGTCTCAGGTTTGGAAGGGGAAGGATTTGGATATCATATCTCATGTTATAGGACGGGTCCCAGGTTTGGTATTAGAAGCTTTGAAATATCACATCTCATGCTATAGGAAGGGTCTCAGGATTGGAATGGGAAGGAGTTGGATATCACATCTCATGCTAAAGGAAGGGACTCAGGTTTGATAGAAGCATTGAGATATCACATCTCATGCTATAGGAAGGGTCTCAAGATTGGAATGGGAAGGAGTTGGATATCACATCTCATGCCATAGGCAGGGTCTCAGGTTTGGTCCAAGCATTGAGATATCACATCTCTGCTATCGGAAGGGTCTCAGGATAGGAATGGGAAGGACTTAGATATCACATCTCATGCTATAGGGAGGGTCTCAGGTTTGGAAAGGGAAGGATTTGGATTTCACATATCATGTTATAGGATGGTTCTCATGTTTGGTTTTAGAAGCATTGAGATATCACATCTAATGCTATCGGAAGGGTCTCAGGTTTGGAAAGGGAAGGATTTGGATTTCACATATGTTATTGGATGGTTCTCAGGTTTGGTTTTAGAAGCATTAAGATATCACATCGCAGGCTATAGGAAGGGTCTCAGGTTTGGAATGGGAAGGAGTTGGATACACATCTCATGTTATAGGAAGGATCTCAGGTTTGGTATTAGAAAAATTGTGATATCACATATCATGCTATAGGAAGGGTCTCAGGATTGGAATGGGAAGGAGTTGGATATCACATCTCATGCTAAAGGAAAGATCTCAGGTTTGGAAGGGGAAGGATTTGGACATCACATCTCATGTTTTAAGACGGGTGTCAGGTTTGGTATTAGAAGCATTGAGATATCACATCTCATGGTATAGGAAGGGTCTCAGGATTGGAATGGGAAGGAGTTGGATATCACATCTCATGCTAAAGGAAAGATCTCAGGTTTGGAAGGGGAAGGATTTGGACATCACATCTCATGTTTTAGGACGGGTGTCAGGTTTGGTATTAGAAGCATTGAGATATCACATCTCATGGTATAGGAAGGGTCTCAGGATTGGAATGGGAAGGAGTTGGATATCACAGCTCATGCTAATGGAAAGATCTCAGGTTTGGAAGGGGAAGGATTTGGACATCACATCTCATGTTTTAGGACGGGTGTCAGGTTTGGTATTAGAAGCATTGAGATATCACATCTCATGGTATAGGAAGGGTCTCAGGATTGGAATGGGAAGGAGTTTGATATCACATCTCATGCAATCGGAAGGGTCTCAGGTTTGGAATGGGAAGGAGTTGGATATCACATCTCATGTTATAGGAAGGATCTCAGGTTTATTATTAGAAGCATTGAGATATCACATCTCATGCTATAGGAAGGGTCTCAGGATTGGAATCGGAAGGAGTTGTATTTGACATCTCATGCCATAGGAAGGGTCTCAGGTTTGGTATAAGCATTGAGATATCACATCTCTGCTATCGGAAGGGTCTCAGGATTGGAATGGGAAGGAGTTGGATATCCCATCTCATTATAGGAAGGGTCTCAGGTTTGATATTAGAAGCATTGAGATATCACATCTCATGCTATAGGAAGGGTCTCAGGATTGGAATGGGAAGGACTTGAATATCACATCTCATGTTATAGCAAGGGTCTCAGGTTTGGTATTAGAAGCATTGAGATATCACATCTCATGCTATAGGAAGGGTCTCAGGATTGGAATGGGAACGACTTGGATATCACATCTCATGATAAAGGAAGGGTCTAAGGTTTGGAAGGGGAAGGATTTGGATATCACATCTCATGTTATAGGACCGGTCTCAGGTTTTTTATGAGAAGCATTGATATATCAAGTCCCATGGTATAGGACGGGTCTCAGAATTGGAATGGGAAGGAGTTGGATATCACATCTCAAGCTATAGGAAGGGTGTCAGGATTGGAATGGGAAGGAGTTTGATATCACATCTCATGCCATGGTACGGGTCTCAGGTTTTGTAGAAGCATTGGGATATCACATCTCATGCTATCGGAAGGGTATCAGGATTGGATTTGGAAGGAGTTGGATATCCCATCTCATGCTTTAGGAAGGGTCTCAGGTTGGAATGGGAAGGAGTTGGATATCACATCTCATGTTATAGGAAGGGTATCAGGATTGGAATGGGAAGGACTTGGATATCACATCTCATGCTATAGGAAGGCTATCAGGTTTGGAAGGGGAAGGAGTTGCATATCAAATTTCATTATAGAGGTAGGATCTCAGGTTTGGTATTAGAGGCATTGAGATATCACATCTCATGCTATAGGAAGGGTCTCACGATTGGAATGGGAAGGATTTGGATATCACATCTCATGCTATAGGAAGGGTCTCAGGTTTGGTATAAGCATTGAGATATCACATCTCATGCTATAGAAACGGTCTCAAGATTGCAATGGGAAGCACTTCGATATCACATCTCATGTTATAGGAAGGCTCCCAGGTTTAGAAGGGGAAGGAGTTGGATATCACATTTCATGTTAGAGGTAGGATCTCAGGTTTGGTATTAGAGGCATTGAGATATAACATCTCATGCTATCAGAAGGGTCTCAGGATTGGAATGGGAAGGAATTGGATATCACATCTCATGCTAAAGGGAGGGTCTCAGGTTTGGAAGGGGAAGGATTTGGATATCACATCTCATGCTATAGGAAGGGTCTCAGGATTGGAATGGGAAGGATTTGGATATCACATCTCATGCTATAGGAAGGGTCTCAGGTTTGGTATAAGCATTGCGATATCACATCTCATGCTATAGGAAGGGTCTCAGGATTGGAATGGGAAGGAGTTGGATATCACATCTCATGCTATAGGTAGGCTCTCAGTTTTGGAAAGGGAAGGTTTTGGATATCACATCTCATGCTATAGGAAGGGTCTCACGATTGGAATGGGAAGGATTTGGATATCACATCTCATGCTATAGGAAGGGTCTCAGGATTGGAATGGGAAGGAGTTGGATATCACATCTCATGCTATAGGAAGGGTCTCAGGATTGGAATGGGAAGGAGTTGGATATCCCATCTTATGTTATAGGAAGGGTCTCAGGTTTGGTATTAGAAGCATTGAGATATCACATCTCATGCTATAGGAAGGGTCTCAGGATTGGAATGGGAAGGACTTGAATATCCCATCTCATGCTATAGGGAGGCTCTCACGTTTGGAAAGGGAAGGAGTTGGATATCACATTTCATGTTAGAGGTAGGATCTCAGGTTTGGTATTAGAGGCATTGAATATCACATCTCATGCTATCAGAAGGGTCTCAGGATTGGAATGGGAAGGAGTTGGATATCACATCTCATGCTAAAGGGAGGGTCTCAGGTTTGGAAGGGGAAGGATTTTGATATCACATCTCATGTTATAGGAAGGATCTCAGGTTTGGTATTAGAGGGATTGCGATATCACATCTCATGCTATCGGAAGGGTATCAGGATTGGATTTGGAAGTAGTTGGATATCCCATCTCATGCTATAGGAAGGGTCTCAGGTTGGAATGGGAAGGAGTTGGATATCACATCTCATGTTATAGGAAGGGTCTCAGGATTGGAATGGGAAATACTTCGATATCACATCTCATGCTATAGGAAGGCTCTCAGGTTTGCAAGGGGAAGGAGTTGGATATCACATTTCATGTTAGAGGTAGGATCTCAGGTTTGGTATTAGAGGCATTGAGATATCACATCTCATGCTATCAGAAATGTCTCAGGATTGGAATGGGAAGGAGTTGGATATCACATCTCATGCTAAAGGGAGGGTCTCTGGTTTGGAAGGGGAAGGATTTGGATATCACATCTCATGTTATAGGAAGGATCTCAGGTTTGGTATTAGAAGCATTGAGATATCACATCTCATGCTATAGGAAGGGTCTCAGGTTTGGAATGGGAAGGAATTGGATATCACATCTCATGTCATAGGAAGGATCTCAGGTTTGGTATTAGAAGCATTGAGATATCACATCTCATGCTATAGGAATGGTCTCAGGATTGGAATGGGAAGGAGTTGGATATTAGATTCTTGCTATAGAAAGGGTCTCAGGTTTGGAACGGGAAGGAGTTGGATATCACATCTCATGTTATAGGAAGGGTCTCAGGTTTGGTCTAAGCATTGAGATATCACATCTCTGCCATCGGAAGTTTCTCAGGATTGAAATGGGAAGGAGTTGGATATCCCATCTCATGTTATAGGACGGGTCTCAGGTTTGGTAATAGAATCATTGAGATATCACATCTCATGCTGTAGGAAGTGTCTAAGGATTGGAATGGGAAGGACTTGGATATCACATCTCATGCTATAGGTAGACTCTCAGGTTTGGAAAGGGAAGGAGTGGGATATCACATTTCATGTTCAAGGAAGGATCTCAGGTTTGGTTTTAGAGGCATTGAGATATCACATCTCATGCTATAGGAAGGGTCTCAGGATTGGAATGGGAAGGATTTGGATATCACATCTCATGCTATAGGAAGGGTCTCAGGTTTGGTATAAGCATTGAGATATCACATCTCATGCTATAGGAAGAGTCTCAGGATTGGAATGGGAAGGAGTTGGATATCACATCTCATGCTATAGGTAGGCTCTCAGGTTTGGAAAGGGAAGGATTTGGATATCACATTTCATGTTAGAGGAAGGATCTCAGGTTTGGTATTAGAGGCATTGAGATATCACATCTCATGCTATCGGAAGGGTCTCACGATTGGAATGGGAAGGATTTGGATAGCACATCTCATGCTATAGGAAGGGTCTCAGGTTTGGTATAAGCATTGAAATATCACATCCCATGCTATAGGAAGGGTCTCAGGATTGGAATGGAAGGAGTTGGATATCACATCTCATGTTATAGGAAGGATCTCAGATTTGGTATTAGAAGCATTGAGACATCACATCTCATGCTATAGGAAGGGTCTCAGGATTGGAATGGGAAGGAGTTGAATATCCCATCTCATGCTATAGGGAGGCTCTCACGTTTGGAAAGGGAAGGAGTTGGATATCACATTTCATGTTAGAGGTAGGATCTCAGGTTTGGTATTAGAGGCATTGAATATCACATCTCATGCTATCAGAAGGGTCTCAGGATTGGAATGGGAAGGAGTTGGATATCACATCTCATGCTAAAGGGAGGGTCTCAGGTTTGGAAGGGGAAGGATTTTGATATCACATCTCATGTTATAGGAAGGATCTCAGGTTTGGTATTAGAGGGATTGAGATATCACATCTCATGCTATCGGAAGGGTATCAGGATTGGATTTGGAAGTAGTTGGATATCCCATCTCATGCTATAGGAAGGGTCTCAGGTTGGAATGGGAAGGAGTTGGATATCACATCTCATGTTATAGGAAGGGTCTCAGGATTGGAATGGGAAATACTTCGATATCACATCTCATGCTATAGGAAGGCTCTCAGGATTGCAAGGGGAAGGAGTTGGATATCACATTTCATGTTAGAGGTAGGATCTCAGGTTTGGTATTAGAGGCATTGAGATATCACATCTCATGCTATCAGAAATGTCTCAGGATTGGAATGGGAAGGAGTTGGATATCACATCTCATGCTAAAGGGAGGGTCTCTGGTTTGGAAGGGGAAGGATTTGGATATCACATCTCATGTTATAGGAAGGATCTCAGGTTTGGTATTAGAAGCATTGAGATATCACATCTCATGCTATAGGAAGGGTTTCAGGTTTGGAATGGGAAGGAATTGGATATCACATCTCATGTCATAGGAAGGATCTCAGGTTTGGTATTAGAAGCATTGAGATATCACATCTCATGCTATAGGAATGGTCTCAGGATTGGAATGGGAAGGAGTTGGATATTAGATTCTTGCTATAGAAAGGGTCTCAGGTTTGGAATGGGAAGGAGTTGGATATCACATCTCATGTTATAGGAAGGGTCTCAGGTTTGGTCTAAGCATTGAGATATCACATCTCTGCTATCGGAAGTTTCTCAGGATTGAAATGGGAAGGAGTTGGATATCCCATCTCATGTTATAGGAAGGGTCTCAGGTTTGGTAATAGAATCATTGAGATATCATATCTCATGCTGTAGGAAGTGTCTAAGGATTGGAATGGGAAGGACTTGGATATCACATCTCATGCTATAGGTAGACTCTCAGGTTTGGAAAGGGAAGGAGTGGGATATCACATTTCATGTTCAAGGAAGGATCTCAGATTTGGTATTAGAGGCATTGAGATATCACATCTCATGCTATAGGAAGGGTCTCAGGATTGGAATGGGAAGGATTTGGATATCGCATCTCATGCTATAGGAAGGGTCTCAGGTTTGGTATAAGCATTGAGATATCACATCTCATGCTATAGGAAGAGTCTCAGGATTGGAATGGGAAGGAGTTGGATATCACATCTCATGCTATAGGTAGGCTCTCAGGTTTGGAAAGGGAAGGATTTGGATATCACATTTCATGTTAGAGGAAGGATCTCAGGTTTGGTATTAGAGGCATTGAGATATCACATCTCATGCTATCGGAAGGGTCTCACGATTGGAATGGGAAGGATTTGGATAGCACATCTCATGCTATAGGAAGGGTCTCAGGTTTGGTATAAGCATTGAAATATCACATCCCATGCTATAGGAAGGGTCTCAGGATTGGAATGGAAGGACTTCGATATCACATCTCATGTTATAGGAAGGCTCCCAGGTTTGGAAGGGGAAGGAGTTGGATATCACATTTCATGTTAGAGGTAGAATCTCAGGTTTGGTATTAGAGGCATTGAGATATAACATCTCATGCTATCAGAAGGGTCTCAGAATTGGAATGGGAAGGAGTTGGATATCACATCTCATGCTAAAGGGAGGGTCTCAGGTTTGGAAGAGGAAGGATTTGAATATCACATCTCGTGTTATAGGAAGGATCTCAGGTTTGGTATAAGAAGAATTGAAATATCACATCTCATGCTATCGGAAGGATCTCAGGTTTGGTATTAGAAGCATTGAGATATCACATCTCATGCTATCAGAACGGTCTCAGGTTTGGAACGGGAAGGAGTTGGATATCACATCTCATGTTATAGGAAGGGTCTCAGGTTTGGTCTAAGCATTGAGATATCACATCTCTGCCATCGGAAGTTTCTCAGGATTGAAATGGGAAGGAGTTGGATATCCCATCTCATGTTATAGGACGGGTCTCAGGTTTGGTAATAGAATCATTGAGATATCACATCTCATGCTGTAGGAAGTGTCTAAGGATTGGAATGGGAAGGACTTGGATATCACATCTCATGCTATAGGTAGACTCTCAGGTTTGGAAAGGGAAGGAGTGGGATATCACATTTCATGTTCAAGGAAGGATCTCAGGTTTGGTTTTAGAGGCATTGAGATATCACATCTCATGCTATAGGAAGGGTCTCAGGATTGGAATGGGAAGGATTTGGATATCACATCTCATGCTATAGGAAGGGTCTCAGGTTTGGTATAAGCATTGAGATATCACATCTCATGCTATAGGAAGAGTCTCAGGATTGGAATGGGAAGGAGTTGGATATCACATCTCATGCTATAGGTAGGCTCTCAGGTTTGGAAAGGGAAGGATTTGGATATCACATTTCATGTTAGAGGAAGGATCTCAGGTTTGGTATTAGAGGCATTGAGATATCACATCTCATGCTATCGGAAGGGTCTCACGATTGGAATGGGAAGGATTTGGATAGCACATCTCATGCTATAGGAAGGGTCTCAGGTTTGGTATAAGCATTGAAATATCACATCCCATGCTATAGGAAGGGTCTCAGGATTGGAATGGAAGGAGTTGGATATCACATCTCATGTTATAGGAAGGATCTCAGATTTGGTATTAGAAGCATTGAGACATCACATCTCATGCTATAGGAAGGGTCTCAGGATTGGAATGGGAAGGAGTTGAATATCCCATCTCATGCTATAGGGAGGCTCTCACGTTTGGAAAGGGAAGGAGTTGGATATCACATTTCATGTTAGAGGTAGGATCTCAGGTTTGGTATTAGAGGCATTGAATATCACATCTCATGCTATCAGAAGGGTCTCAGGATTGGAATGGGAAGGAGTTGGATATCACATCTCATGCTAAAGGGAGGGTCTCAGGTTTGGAAGGGGAAGGATTTTGATATCACATCTCATGTTATAGGAAGGATCTCAGGTTTGGTATTAGAGGGATTGAGATATCACATCTCATGCTATCGGAAGGGTATCAGGATTGGATTTGGAAGTAGTTGGATATCCCATCTCATGCTATAGGAAGGGTCTCAGGTTGGAATGGGAAGGAGTTGGATATCACATCTCATGTTATAGGAAGGGTCTCAGGATTGGAATGGGAAATACTTCGATATCACATCTCATGCTATAGGAAGGCTCTCAGGATTGCAAGGGGAAGGAGTTGGATATCACATTTCATGTTAGAGGTAGGATCTCAGGTTTGGTATTAGAGGCATTGAGATATCACATCTCATGCTATCAGAAATGTCTCAGGATTGGAATGGGAAGGAGTTGGATATCACATCTCATGCTAAAGGGAGGGTCTCTGGTTTGGAAGGGGAAGGATTTGGATATCACATCTCATGTTATAGGAAGGATCTCAGGTTTGGTATTAGAAGCATTGAGATATCACATCTCATGCTATAGGAAGGGTTTCAGGTTTGGAATGGGAAGGAATTGGATATCACATCTCATGTCATAGGAAGGATCTCAGGTTTGGTATTAGAAGCATTGAGATATCACATCTCATGCTATAGGAATGGTCTCAGGATTGGAATGGGAAGGAGTTGGATATTAGATTCTTGCTATAGAAAGGGTCTCAGGTTTGGAATGGGAAGGAGTTGGATATCACATCTCATGTTATAGGAAGGGTCTCAGGTTTGGTCTAAGCATTGAGATATCACATCTCTGCTATCGGAAGTTTCTCAGGATTGAAATGGGAAGGAGTTGGATATCCCATCTCATGTTATAGGAAGGGTCTCAGGTTTGGTAATAGAATCATTGAGATATCATATCTCATGCTGTAGGAAGTGTCTAAGGATTGGAATGGGAAGGACTTGGATATCACATCTCATGCTATAGGTAGACTCTCAGGTTTGGAAAGGGAAGGAGTGGGATATCACATTTCATGTTCAAGGAAGGATCTCAGATTTGGTATTAGAGGCATTGAGATATCACATCTCATGCTATAGGAAGGGTCTCAGGATTGGAATGGGAAGGATTTGGATATCGCATCTCATGCTATAGGAAGGGTCTCAGGTTTGGTATAAGCATTGAGATATCACATCTCATGCTATAGGAAGAGTCTCAGGATTGGAATGGGAAGGAGTTGGATATCACATCTCATGCTATAGGTAGGCTCTCAGGTTTGGAAAGGGAAGGATTTGGATATCACATTTCATGTTAGAGGAAGGATCTCAGGTTTGGTATTAGAGGCATTGAGATATCACATCTCATGCTATCGGAAGGGTCTCACGATTGGAATGGGAAGGATTTGGATAGCACATCTCATGCTATAGGAAGGGTCTCAGGTTTGGTATAAGCATTGAAATATCACATCCCATGCTATAGGAAGGGTCTCAGGATTGGAATGGAAGGACTTCGATATCACATCTCATGTTATAGGAAGGCTCCCAGGTTTGGAAGGGGAAGGAGTTGGATATCACATTTCATGTTAGAGGTAGAATCTCAGGTTTGGTATTAGAGGCATTGAGATATAACATCTCATGCTATCAGAAGGGTCTCAGAATTGGAATGGGAAGGAGTTGGATATCACATCTCATGCTAAAGGGAGGGTCTCAGGTTTGGAAGGGGAAGGATTTGGATATCACATCTCATGTTATAGGAAGGATCTCAGGTTTGTTATTAGAAGCATTGAGATATCACATCTCATGCTATAGGAAGGGTCTCAGGATTGGAATGGGAAGGAGTTTTATATGACATCTCATGCCATAGGAAGGATCTCATGTTTGGTATTAGAAGCATTGAGACATCACATCTCATGTTATAGGAAGGGTCTCAGGATTGGAATGGGAAGGAGTTGTATATGACATCTCATGCCATAGGAAGGGTCTCAGGTTTGCTATAAGCATTGAGATATCACATCTCTGCTATCGGAAGGGTCTCAGGATTGGAATGGGAAGGACTAGGATATCACATCTCATGCTATAGGAAGGGTCTCAGGATTGGAATGGGAAGGACTTGGATATCACATCTCATGTTATAGGAAGGGTCTCAGGTTTGGTATTAGAAGCATTGAGATATCACATCTCATGCTATAGGAAGGGTCTCAGGAATGGAATGGGAAGGACTTGGATATCACATCTCATGATAAAGGAAGGGTCTAAGGTTTGGAAGGGGAAGGATTTGGATATCACATCTCATGTTATAGGACGGGTCTCAGGTTTGGTATTAGAAGCATTGTGATATCACATCTCATGCTATAGGAAGTGTCTCAGGATTGGAATGGGAAGGAGTTAGATATCACATCTCATGCTATAGGAAGGGTTTCAGGTTTGGTAGAAGCATTGAGATATCACATCTCATGCTATAGGAAGAGTCTCAGGTTTGGGAAGGGAAGGATTTGGATTTCACATCTCATGTTATAGGATGGTTCTCATGTTTGGTTTTTGAAGCATTGAGATATCACATCTCATGCGATCGGAAGGGTCTCAGGTTTGGAATGGGAAGGAGTTGGATATCACATCTCATGTTATAGGAAGGATCTCATGTTTGGTATTAGAAGCATTGAGATATCACATCTCATGTTATAGGAAGGGTATCAGGATTGGAATGGGAAGGAGTTGGATATCACATCTCATGCTATAGGAAGGGTCTCAGGTTTGGTATAAGCATTGAGATATCACATCTCATGCTATAGGAAGGGTCTCAGGATTGGAATGGGAAGGAGTTGTATATGACATCTCATGCCATAGGAAGGGTCTCAGGTTTGCTATAAGCATTGAGATATCACATCTCTGCTATCGGAAGGGTCTCAGGATTGGAATGGGAAGGACTAGGATATCACATCTCATGCTATAGGAAGGGTCTCAGGATTGGAATGGGAAGGACTTGGATATCACATCTCATGTTATAGGAAGGGTCTCAGGTTTGGTATTAGAAGCATTGAGATATCACATCTCATGCTATAGGAAGGGTCTCAGGAATGGAATGGGAAGGACTTGGATATCACATCTCATGATAAAGGAAGGGTCTAAGGTTTGGAAGGGGAAGGATTTGGATATCACATCTCATGTTATAGGACGGGTCTCAGGTTTGGTATTAGAAGCATTGTGATATCACATCTCATGCTATAGGAAGTGTCTCAGGATTGGAATGGGAAGGAGTTAGATATCACATCTCATGCTATAGGAAGGGTTTCAGGTTTGGTAGAAGCGTTGAGATATCACATCTCATGCTATAGGAAGAGTCTCAGGTTTGGGAAGGGAAGGATTTGGATTTCACATCTCATGTTATAGGATGGTTCTCATGTTTGGTTTTTGAAGCATTGAGATATCACATCTCATGCTATCGGAAGGGTCTCAGGTTTGGAATGGGAATTAGTTGGATATCACATCTCATGTTATAGGAAGGATCTCATGTTTGGTATTAGAAGCATTGAGATATCACATCTCATGCTATAGGAAGGGTCTCCGGATTGGAATGTGAAGGATTTGGATATTACATCTCATGCTAAAGGAAGGGTCTCAGGTTTGGAATGGGAAGGAGTTGGATATGACATCTCTTGTTATAGGGAGGGTCTCAGGATTTGAATGGCAAGGAGTTGGATATCACATCTCATGCCATAGGAAGGGTCTCAGGTTTGGTATAAGCATTGAGATATCACATCTCTGCTATCGGAAGGGTCTCAGGATTGGATTGGGAAGGAGTTGGATATCCCTTCTCATGCTATAGGAAGGGTCTCAGGTTGGAATGGGAAGGAGTTGGATATCACATCTCATGTTATAGGAAGGGTCTCAGGATTGGAATGGGAAGGATTTGGATATCGCATCTCTTGCTATAGGAAGGGTCTCAGGTTTTTTATTAGAAACATTGAGATATCACATCTCATGCTATAGGAAGGGTTTTAGGATTGGAATGGGAAGTATTTGGATATCACATCTCATGCTAAAGGAAGGGTCTCAGGTTTGGAAGGGGAAGGATTTGGATATCATATCTCATGTTATAGGACGGGACCCAGGTTTGGTATTAGAAGCATTGAGATATCACATCTCATGGTATAGGAAGGGTCTCAGGGTTGGAATGGGAAGGAGTTGGATATCACATCTCATGCTAAAGGAAGGGTCTCAGGTTTGGTAGAAGCATTGAGATATCACATCTCTGCTATCGGAAGGGTCTCAGGATTGGATTGGGAAGGACTTAGATATCACATATCATGCTATAGGAAGGGTCTCAGGATTTGAATGGCAAGGAGTTGGATATCACATATCATGCCATAGGAAGGGTCTCAGGTTTGGTATAATCATTGAGATATCACATCTCTGCTATCGGAAGGGTCTCCGGATTGGATTGGGAAGGAGTTGGATATCCCTTCTCATGCTATAGGAAGTGTCTCAGGTTGGAATGGGAAGGAGTTGGATATCACATCTCATGTTATAGGAAGGGTCTCAGGATTGGAATGGGAAGGATTTGGATATCACATCTCTTGCTATAGGAAGGGTCTCAGGATTGGAATGGGTAGGAGTTGGATATTACATTCTTGCTATAGGAAGGGTCTCATGTTTGGAATGGGAAGGAGTTGGATATCACATATGCTATAGGAAGTGTCTCAGGTTTGGAACGGGAAGGAGTTGGATATCACATCTCATGTTAGAGGAAGGATCTCAAGTTTGGTATTAGAGGCCTTGAGATATCACATCTCATGCTATAGGAAGGGTCTCAGGTTTGGTATAAGCATTGAGATATCACATCTCATGCTATAGGAAGGGTCTCAGGATTGGAATGGGAAGAAGTTGGATATCACATCTCATGCTATAGGAAGGGTCTCAGGTTTGGTATAAGCATTGAGATATCACATCTCATGCTATAGGAAGGGTCTCAGGATTGGAATGGGAAGGAGTTGTATATGACATCTCATGCCATAAGAAGGGTCTCAGGTTTGGTATAAGCATTGAGATATCACATCACATGCTATAGGAAGGGTCTCAGGATTGGAATGGGAAGGACTTGGATATCACATCTCATGCTATAGGCAGGGTCTCAGGTTTGGAAAGGGAAGGAGATGGATATCACATTTCATGTTAGAGGTAGGATCTCAGGTTTGGTATTAGAGGCATTGAGATATCACATCTCATGCTAAAGGGAGGGTCTCAGGTTTGGAAGAGGAAGGATTTGGAAATCACATGTCATGTTATAGGAAGGATCTCAGGTTTGGTATTAGAAGCATTGAGATATCACATCTCATGCTATCGGAAGTATCTCAGGTTTGGTATTAGAGGCATTGAGATATCACATCTCATGCTATCATAAGGGTCTCAGGATTGGAATGGGAAGGAGTTGGATATCACATCTCATGTTATAGGAAGGATCTCAGGTTTGGTATTAGAAGCATTGAGATATCACATCTCATGCTATAGGAAGGGTCTCAGGATTGGAATGGGAAGGAGTTGGATATCACATCTCATGCTATAGGAAGGGTCTCAGATTTGGTATAAGCATTGAGATATCACATCTCATGCTATAGGAAGGGTCTCAGGATTGGATTGGGAAGGAGTTGTATATGACATCTCAGGCCATAGGAAGGGTCTCAGGTTTGGTATACGCATTGAGATATCACATCTCTGCTATCGAAAGGGTCTCAGGATTGGAATGGGAAGGAGTTGGATATCACATCTCATGATAAAGGAAGGGTCTAAGGTTTGGAAGGGGAAGGATTTGGATATCACATCTCATGTTATAGGACGGGTCTCAGGTTTGGTATTAGAAGCATTGAGATATCAAGTCTCATGGTATAGGAAGGGTCTCAGAATTGGAATGGGAAGGCGTTGGATATCACATCTCAAGCTATAGGAAGGGTCTCAGGATTGGAATGGGAAGGAGTTTGATATCACATCTTATGCCATAGTATGGGTCTCAGGTTTGGTAGAAGCATTGGGATATCACATCTCATGCTATTGGAAGGGTATCAGTATTGGATTTGGAAGGAGTTGGATATCCCATCTCATGCTATTGGAAGGGTCTCAGGTTGGAATGGGAAGGAGTTGGATATCACATCTCATGCTATAGGAAGGGTCTCAGGTTTGGTATAAGCATTGAGATATCAAATCTCATGCTATAGGAAGGGTCTCAGGATTGGAATGGGAAGGAGTTGTATATGACATCTCATGCCATAAGAAGGGTCTCAGGTTTGGTATAAGCATTGAGATATCACATCACATGCTATAGGAAGGGTCTCAGGAGTGGAATGGGAAGAAGTTGGATATCACATCTCATGCTATAGGAAGGGTCTCAGGTTTGGTATAAGCATTGAGATATCACATCTCATGCTATAGGAAGGGTCTCAGGATTGGAATGGGAAGGAGTTGTATATGACATCTCATGCAATAAGAAGGGTCTCAGGTTTGGTATAAGCATTGAGATATCACATCACATGCTATAGGAAGGGTCTCAGGATTGGAATGGGAAGGACTTGGATATCACATCTCATGCTATAGGCAGGGTCTCAGGTTTGGAAAGGGAAGGAGATGGATATCACATTTCATGTTAGAGGTAGGATCTCAGGTTTGGTATTAGAGGCATTGAGATATCACATCTCATGCTAAAGGGAGGGTCTCAGGTTTGGAAGGGGAAGGATTTGGAAATCACATGTCATGTTATAGGAAGGATCTCAGGTTTGGTATTAGAAGCATTGAGATATCACATCTCATGCTATCGGAAGTATCTCAGGTTTGGTATTAGAGGCATTGAGATATCACATCTCATGCTATCATAAGGGTCTCAGGATTGGAATGGGAAGGAGTTGGATATCACATCTCATGTCATAGGAAGGATCTCAGGTTTGGTATTAGAAGCATTGAGATATCACATCTCATGCTATAGGAAGGGTCTCAGGATTGGAATGGGAAGGAGTTGGATATCACATCTCATGCTATAGGAAGGGTCTCAGATTTGGTATAAGCATTGAGATATCACATCTCATGCTATAGGAAGGGTCTCAGGATTGGATTGGGAAGGAGTTGTATATGACATCTCAGGCCATAGGAAGGGTCTCAGGTTTGGTATACGCATTGAGATATCACATCTCTGCTATCGAAAGGGTCTCAGGATTGGAATGGGAAGGAGTTGGATATCACATCTCATGATAAAGGAAGGGTCTAAGGTTTGGAAGGGGAAGGATTTGGATATCACATCTCATGTTATAGGACGGGTCTCAGGTTTGGTAGAAGCATTGGGATATCACATCTCATGCTATTGGAAGGGTATCAGTATTGGATTTGGAAGGAGTTGGATATCCCATCTCATGCTATTGGAAGGGTCTCAGGTTGGAATGGGAAGGAGTTGGATATCACATTTCATGTTATAGGAAGGGTCTCAGAATTGGAATGGGAAGGACGTGGATATCATATCTCATGCTATAGGAAGGCTCTCAGGTTTGGAAGGGGAAGGAGTTGGATATCACATTTCATGTTAGAGGAAGGATCTCAGGTTTGGTATTAGAGGCCTTGAGAAATCACATCTCATGCTATAGGAAGGGTCTCAGGATTGGAATGGGAAGGAGTTGGATATCACATCTCAAGCTATAGGAAGGGTCTCAGGTTTGGTATACGCATTGAGATATCACATCTCATGCTATAGGAAGGGTCTCAGGATTGGAATGGGAAGGAGTTGGATATCACATCTCATGTTATAGGAAAGATCTCAGGTTTGGTATTAGAAGCATTGAGACATCACATCTCATGTTATAGGAAGGGTCTTAGGATTGGAATGGGAAGAAGTTGGATATCACATCTCATGCTTTAGGAAGGGTCTCAGGTTTGGTATAAGCATTGAGATATCACATCTCATGCTATAGGAAGGGTCTCAGGATTGGAATGGGAAGGAGTTGTATATGACATCTCATGCCATAGGAAGGGTCTCAGGTTTGGTATAAGCATTGAGATATCACATCACATGCTATAGGAAGGGTCTCAGGTTTGGAATGAGAAGGACTTGGATATCACATCTCATGCTATAGGCAGGGTCTCAGGTTTGGAAAGGGAAGGAGATGGATATCACATTTCATGTTAGAGGTAGGATCTCAGGTTTGGTATTAGAGGCATTGAGATATCACATCTCATGCTATCAGAAGGGTCTCAGGATTGGAATGGGAAGGAGTTGTATATCACATCTCATGCTAAAGGGAGGGTCTCAGGTTTGGAAGGGGAAGGATTTGGAAATCACATCTCATGTTATAGGAAGGATCTCAGGTTTGGTATTAGAAGCATTGAGATATCACATCTCATGCTATCTTAAGTATCTCAGGTTTGGTATTAGAGGCATTGAGATATCACATCTCATGCTATCATAAGGGTCTCAGGATTGGAATGGGAAGGAATTGGATATCACATCTCATGTTATAGGAAGGATCTCAGGTTTGGTATTAGAAGCATTGAGATATCACATCTCTGCTATCGGAAGGGTCTCAGGATTGGATTGGGAAGGAGTTGGATATCCCTTCTCATGCTATAGGAAGGGTCTCAGGATTTGAATGGCAAGGAGTTGGATATCACATATCATGCCATAGGAAGGGTCTCAGGTTTGGTATAAGCATTGAGATATCACATCTCTGCTATCGGAAGGGTCTCCGGATTGGATTGGGAAGGAGTTGGATATCCCTTCTCATGCTATAGGAAGTGTCTCAGGTTGGAATGGGAAGGAGTTGGATATCACATCTCATGTTATAGGAAGGGTCTCAGGATTGGAATGGGAAGGATTTGGATATCACATCTCTTGCTATAGGAAGGATCTCAGGATTGGAATGGGTAGGAGTTGGATATTACATTCTTGCTATAGGAAGGGTCTCATGTTTGGAATGGGAAGGAGTTGGATATCACATATGCTATAGGAAGTGTCTCAGGTTTGGAACGGGAAGGAGTTGGATATCACATCTCATGTTAGAGGAAGGATCTCAGGTTTGGTATTAGAGGCCTTGAGATATCACATCTCATGCTATAGGAAGGGTCTCAGGTTTGGTATAAGCATTGAGATATCACATCTCATGCTATAGGAAGGGTCTCAGGATTGGAATGGGAAGAAGTTGGATATCACATCTCATGCTATAGGAAGGGTCTCAGGTTTGGTATAAGCATTGAGATATAACATCTCATGCTATAGGAAGGGTCTCAGGATTGGAATGGTAAGGAGTTGTATATGACATCTCATGCCATAAGAAGGGTCTCAGGTTTGGTATAAGTATTGAGATATCACATCACATGCTATAGGAAGGGTCTCAGGATTGGAATGGGAAGGACTTGGATATCACATCTCATGCTATAGGCAGGGTCTCAGGTTTGGAAAGGGAAGGAGATGGATATCACATTTCATGTTAGAGGTAGGATCCCAGGTTTGGTATTAGAGGCATTGAGATATCACATCTCATGCTAAAGGGAGGGTCTCAGGTTTGGAAGGGGAAGGATTTGGAAATCACATGTCATGTTATAGGAAGGATCTCAGGTTTGGTATTAGAAGCATTGAGATATCACATCTCATGCTATCGGAAGTATCTCAGGTTTGGTATTAGAGGCATTGAGATATCACATCTCATGCTATCATAAGGGTCTCAGGATTGGAATGGGAAGGAGTTGGATATCACATCTCATGTTATAGGAAGGATCTCAGGTTTGGTATTAGAAGCATTGAGATATCACATCTCATGCTATAGGAAGGGTCTCAGGATTGGAATGGGAAGGAGTTGGATATCACATCTCATGCTATAGGAAGGGTCTCAGATTTGGTATAAGCATTGAGATATCACATCTCATGCTATAGGAAGGGTCTCAGGATTGGATTGGGAAGGAGTTGTATATGACATCTCAGGCCATAGGAAGGGTCTCAGGTTTGGTATACGCATTGAGATATCACATCTCTGCTATCGAAAGGGTCTCAGGATTGGAATGGGAAGGAGTTGGATATCACATCTCATGATAAAGGAAGGGTCTAAGGTTTGGAAGGGGAAGGATTTGGATATCACATCTCATGTTATAGGACGGGTCTCAGGTTTGGTATTAGAAGCATTGAGATATCAAGTCTCATGGTATAGGAAGGGTCTCAGAATTGGAATGGGAAGGAGTTGGATATCACATCTCAAGCTATAGGAAGGGTCTCAGGATTGGAATGGGAAGGAGTTTGATATCACATCTTATGCCATAGTATGGGTCTCAGGTTTGGTAGAAGCATTGGGATATCACATCTCATGTTATTGGAAGGGTATCAGTATTGGATTTGGAAGGAGTTGGATATCCCATCTCATGCTATTGGAAGGGTCTCAGGTTGGAATGGGAAGGAGTTGGATATCACATTTCATGTTATAGGAAGGGTCTCAGAATTGGAATGGGAAGGACGTGGATATCATATCTCATGCTATAGGAAGGCTCTCAGGTTTGGAAGGGGAAGGAGTTGGATATCACATTTCATGTTAGAGGAAGGATCTCAGGTTTGGTATTAGAGGCCTTGAGATATCACATCTCATGCTATAGGAAGGGTCTCAGGATTGGAATGGGAAGGAGTTGGATATCACATCTCATGCTATAGGAAGGGTCTCAGATTTGGTATAAGCATTGAGATATCACATCTCATGCTATAGGAAGGGTCTCAGGATTGGATTGGGAAGGAGTTGTATATGACATCTCAGGCCATAGGAAGGGTCTCAGGTTTGCTATACGCATTGAGATATCACATCTCTGCTATCGGAAGGGTCTCAGGATTGGAATGGGAAGGAGTTGGATATCCCATCTCATGTTATAGGAAGGGTCTCAGGTTTGGTATTAGAAGCATTGAGATATCACATCTCATGCTATAGGAAGGGTCTCAGGATTGGAATGGGGAGGACTTGGATGTCACATCTCATGCTATAGGGAGGGTCTCAAGTTTGATAGTAGAAGCATTGAGATAACAAATCTCATGATATCGGAAGGGTCTCAGGATTGGAATGGGAAGGAGTTGGATATCACATCTCATGATAAAGGAAGGGTCTAAGGTTTGGAAGGGGAAGGATTTGGATATCACATCTCATGTTATAGGACGGGTCTCAGGTTTGGTATTAGAAGCATTGAGATATCAAGTCTCATGGTATAGGAAGGGTCTCAGAATTGGAATGGGAAGGAGTTGGATATCACATCTCAAGCTATAGGAAGGGTCTCAGGATTGGAATGGGAAGGAGTTTGATATCACATCTTATGCCATAGTATGGGTCTCAGGTTTGGTAGAAGCATTGGGATATCACATCTCATGCTATTGGAAGGGTATCAGTATTGGATTTGGAAGGAGTTGGATATCCCATCTCATGCTATAGGAAGGGTCTCAGGTTGGAATGGGAAGGAGTTGGATATCACATTTCATGTTATAGGAAGGGTCTTAGGATTGGAATGGGAAGGACTTGGATATCATATCTCATGCTATAGGAAGGCTCTCAGGTTTGGAAGGGGAAGGAGTTGGATATCACATTTCATGTTAGAGGAAGGATCTCAGGTTTGGTATTAGAGGCCTTGAGATATCACATCTCATGCTATAGGAAGGGTCTCAGGATTGGAATGGGAAGGAGTTGGATATCACATCTCAAGCTTTAGGAAGGGTCTCAAGTTTGGTATAAGTATTGAGATAGCACATCTCATGCTATAGGAAGGGTCTCAGGATTGGAATGGGAAGGAGTTGGATATCACATCTCATGTTATAGGAAAGATCTCAGGTTTGGTATTAGAAGCATTGAGACATCACATCTCATGTTGTAGGAAGGGTCTCAGGATTGGAATGGGAAGGAGTTGGATATCACATCTCATGCTATAGGAAGGGTCTCAGGTTTGGAACGGGAAGGAGTTAGATATCACATCTCATGTTATAGGAAGAGTCTCAGGTTTGGTATAAGCATTGAGATATCACATCTCTGCTATCGGAGAAGTCTCAGGATTGGGATGGGAAGGAGTTGGATATCCCTTCTCATGCTATAGGAAGGGTCTCAGGATTTGAATGGCAAGGAGTTGGATATCACATATCATGCCATAGGAAGGGTCTCAGGTTTCGTATAAGCATTGAAATATCACATCTCTGCTATCGGAAGGGTCTCCGGATTGGATTGGGAAGGAGTTGGATATCCCTTCTCATGCTATAGGAAGTGTCTCAGGTTGGAATGGGAAGGAGTTGGATATCACATCTCATGTTATAGGAAGGGTCTCAGGATTGGAATGGGAAGGATTTGGATATCACATCTCTTGATATAGGAAGGGTCTCAGGATTGGAATGGGTAGGAGTTGGATATTACATTCTTGCTATAGGAAGGGCCTCATGTTTGGAATGGGAAGGAGTTGGATATCACATATGCTATAGGAAGTGTCTCAGGTTTGGAACGGGAAGGAGTTGGATATCACATCTCATGTTAGAGGAAGGATCTCAGGTTTGGTATTAGAGGCCTTGAGATATCACATCTCATGCTATAGGAAGGGTCTCAGGTTTGGTATAAGCATTGAGATATCACATCTCATGCTATAGGAAGGGTCTCAGGATTGGAATGGGAAGAAGTTGGATATCACATCTCATGCTATAGGAAGGGCCTCAGGTTTGGTATAAGCATTGAGATATCACATCTCATGCTATAGGAAGTGTCTCAGGTTGGAATGGGAAGGAGTTGGATATCACATCTCATGTTATAGGAAGGGTATCAGGATTGGAATGGGAAGGACTTGGATATCACATCTCATGCTATAGGAAGGCTATCAGGTTTGGAAGGGGAAGGAGTTGCATATCAAATTTCATTTTAGAGGTAGGATCTCAGGTTTGGTATTAGAGGCATTGAGATATCACATCTCATGCTATAGGAAGGGTCTCACGATTGGAATGGGAAGGATTTGGATATCACATCTCATGCTATAGGAAGGGTCTCAGGTTTGGTATAAGCATTGAGATATCACATCTCATGCTATAGGAAGGGTCTCAGGATTGGAATGGGAAGGAGTTGTATATGACATCTCATGCCATAGGAAGGGTCTCAGGTTTGGTATCAGCATTGAGATATCACATCTCTGCTATCGGAAGGGTCTCAGGATTGGAATGGGAAGGAGTTGGATATCCCATCTTATGTTATAGGAAGGGTCTCAGGTTTGGTATTAGAAGCATTGAGATATCACATCTCATGCTATAGGAAGGGTCTCAGGATTGGAATGGGAAGGACTTGAATATCCCATCTCATGCTATAGGGAGGCTCTCACGTTTGGAAAGGGAAGGAGTTGGATATCACATTTCATGTTAGAGGTAGGATCTCAGGTTTGGTATTAGAGGCATTGAATATCACATCTCATGCTATCAGAAGGGTCTCAGGATTGGAATGGGAAGGAGTTGGATATCACATCTCATGCTAAAGGGAGGGTCTCAGGTTTGGAAGGGGAAGGATTTTGATATCACATCTCATGTTATAGGAAGGATCTCAGGTTTGGTATTAGAGGGATTGAGATATCACATCTCATGCTATCGGAAGGGTATCAGGATTGGATTTGGAAGTAGTTGGATATCCCATCTCATGCTATAGGAAGGGTCTCAGGTTGGAATGGGAAGGAGTTGGATATCACATCTCATGTTATAGAAAGGGTCTCAGGATTGGAATGGGAAATACTTCGATATCACATCTCATGCTATAGGAAGGCTCTCAGGTTTGCAAGGGGAAGGAGTTGGATATCACATTTCATGTTAGAGGTCGGATCTCAGGTTTGGTATTAGAGGCATTGAGATATCACATCTCATGCTATCAGAAATGTCTCAGGATTGGAATGGGAAGGAGTTGGATATCACATCTCATGCTAAAGGGAGGGTCTCTGGTTTGGAAGGGGAAGGATTTGGATATCACATCTCATGTTATAGGAAGGATCTCAGGTTTGGTATTAGAAGCATTGAGATATCACATCTGATGCTATAGGAAGGGTCTCAGGTTTGGAATGGGAAGGAATTGGATATCACATCTCATGTCATAGGAAGGATCTCAGGTTTGGTATTAGAAGCATTGAGATATCACATCTCATGCTATAGGAATGGTCTCAGGATTGGAATGGGAAGGAGTTGGATATTAGATTCTTGCTATAGAAAGGGTCTCAGGTTTGGAACGGGAAGGAGTTGGATATCACATCTCATGTTATAGGAAGGGTCTCAGGTTTGGTCTAAGCATTGAGATATCACATCTCTGCTATCGGAAGTTTCTCAGGATTGAAATGGGAAGGAGTTGGATATCCCATCTCATGTTATAGGACGGGTCTCAGGTTTGGTAATAGAATCATTGAGATATCACATCTCATGCTGTAGGAAGTGTCTAAGTATTGGAATGGGAAGGACTTGGATATCACATCTCATGCTATAGGTAGACTCTCAGGTTTGGAAAGGGAAGGAGTGGGATATCACATTTCATGTTCAAGGAAGGATCTCAGGTTTGGTATAAGCATTGAGATATCACATCTCATGCTATAGGAAGGGTCTCAGGATTGGAATGGGAAGGAGTTGGATATCACATCTCATGCTATAGGTAGGCTCTCAGGTTTGGTATAAGCATTGAAATATCACATCCCATGCTATAGGAAGGGTCTCAGGATTGGAATGGAAGGAGTTGGATATCACATCTCATGTTATAGGAAAGATCTCAGGTTTGGTATTAGAAGCATTGAGACATCACATCTCATGTTATAGGAAGGGTCTCAGGATTGGAATGGGAAGGAGTTGGATATCACATCTCATGTTAGAGGAAGGATCTCAGGTTTGGTATTAGAGGCATTGAGATATCACATCTCATGCTATAGGAAGGGTCTCACGATTGGAATGGGAAGCATTTGGATATCACATCTCATGCTATAGGAAGGGTCTCAGGTTTGGTGTAAGCATTGAAATATCACATCCCATGCTATAGGAAGGGTCTCAGGATTGGAATGGAAGGAGTTGGATATCACATCTCATGTTATAGGAAAGATCTCAGGTTTGGTATTAGAAGCATTGAGACATCACATCTCATGTTATAGGAAGGGTCTCAGGATTGGAATGGGAAGGAGTTGGATATCACATCTCATGCTATAGGAAGGGTCTCAGGTTTGGAACGGGAAGGAGTTAGATATCACATCTCATGTTATAGGAAGAGTCTCAGGTTTGGTATAAGCATTGAGATATCACATCTCTGCTATCGGAGAAGTCTCAGGATTGGGATGGGAAGGAGTTGGATACCCCTTCTCATGCTATAGGAAGGGTCTCAGGATTTGAATGGCAAGGAGTTGGATATCACATATCATGCCATAGGAAGGGTCTCAGGTTTCGTATAAGCATTGAAATATCACATCTCTGCTATCGGAAGGGTCTCCGGATTGGATTGGGAAGGAGTTGGATATCCCTTCTCATGCTATAGGAAGTGTCTCAGGTTGGAATGGGAAGGAGTTGGATATCACATCTCATGTTATAGGAAGGGTCTCAGGATTGGAATGGGAAGGATTTGGATATCACATCTCTTGATATAGGAAGGGTCTCAGGATTGGAATGGGTAGGAGTTGGATATTACATTCTTGCTATAGGAAGGGCCTCATGTTTGGAATGGGAAGGAGTTGGATATCATATATGCTATAGGAAGTGTCTCAGGTTTGGAACGGGAAGGAGTTGGATATCACATCTCATGTTAGAGGAAGGATCTCAGGTTTGGTATTAGAGGCCTTGAGATATCACATCTCATGCTATAGGAAGGGTCTCAGGTTTGGTATAAGCATTGAGATATCACATCTCATTCTATAGGAAGGGTCTCAGGATTGGAATGGGAAGAAGTTGGATATCACATCTCATGCTATAGGAAGGGCCTCAGGTTTGGTATAAGCATTGAGATATCACATCTCATGCTATAGGAGGGTCTCAGGTTGGAATGGGAAGGAGTTGGATATCACATCTCATGTTATAGGAAGGGTATCAGGATTGGAATGGGAAGGACTTGGATATCACATCTCATGCTATAGGAAGGCTATCAGGTTTGGAAGGGGAAGGAGTTGCATATCAAATTTCATTTTAGAGGTAGGATCTCAGGTTTGGTATTAGAGGCATTGAGATATCACATCTCATGCTATAGGAAGGGTCTCACGATTGGAATGGGAAGGATTTGGATATCACATCTCATGCTATAGGAAGGGTCTCAGGTTTGGTATAAGCATTGAGATATCACATCTCATGCTATAGGAAGGGTCTCAGGATTGGAATGGGAAGGAGTTGTATATGACATCTCATGCCATAGGAAGGGTCTCAGGTTTGGTATCAGCATTGAGATATCACATCTCTGCTATCGGAAGGGTCTCAGGATTGGAATGGGAAGGAGTTGGATATCCCATCTTATGTTATAGGAAGGGTCTCAGGTTTGGTATTAGAAGCATTGAGATATCACATCTCATGCTATAGGAAGGGTCTCAGGATTGGAATGGGAAGGACTTGAATATCCCATCTCATGCTATAGGGAGGCTGTCACGTTTGGAAAGGGAAGGAGTTGGATATCACATTTCATGTTAGAGGTAGGATCTCAGGTTTGGTATTAGAGGCATTGAATATCACATCTCATGCTATCAGAAGGGTCTCAGGATTGGAATGGGAAGGAGTTGGATATCACATCTCATGCTAAAGGGAGGGTCTCAGGTTTGGAAGGGGAAGGATTTTGATATCACATCTCATGTTATAGGAAGGATCTCAGGTTTGGTATTAGAGGGATTGAGATATCACATCCCATGCTATCGGAAGGGTATCAGGATTGGATTTGGAAGTAGTTGTATATCCCATCTCATGCTATAGGAAGGGTCTCAGGTTGGAATGGGAAGGAGTTGGATATCACATCTCATGTTATAGGAAGGGTCTCAGGATTGGAATGGGAAATACTTCGATATCACATCTCATGCTATAGGAAGGCTCTCAGGTTTGCAAGGGGAAGGAGTTGGATATCACATTTCATGTTAGAGGTCGGATCTCAGGTTTGGTATTAGAAGCATTGAGATATCACATCTCATGCTATAGGAATGGTCTCAGGATTGGAATGGGAAGGAGTTGGATATTAGATTCTTGCTATAGAAAGGGTCTCAGGTTTGGAACGGGAAGGAGTTGAATATCACATCTCATGTTATAGGAAGGGTCTCAGGTTTGGTCTAAGCATTGAGATATCACATCTCATGCTATCAGAAATGTCTCAGGATTGGAATGGGAAGGAGTTGGATATCACATCTCATGCTAAAGGGAGGGTCTCTGGTTTGGAAGGGGAAGGATTTGGATATCACATCTCATGTCATAGGAAGGGTCTCAGGATTGGAATGGGAAGGAATTGGATATCACATCTCATGTCATAGGAAGGATCTCAGGTTTGGTATTAGAAGCATTGAGATATCACATCTCATGCTATAGGAATGGTCTCAGGATTGGAATGGGAAGGAGTTGGATATTAGATTCTTGCTATAGAAAGGGTCTCAGGTTTGGAACGGGAAGGAGTTGGATATCACATCTCATGTTATAGGAAGGGTCTCAGGTTTGGTCTAAGCATTGAGATATCACATCTCTGCTATCGGAAGTTTCTCAGGATTGAAATGGGAAGGAGTTGGATATCACATCTCATGCTATAGGTAGACTCTCAGGTTTGGAAAGGGAAGGAGTGGGATATCACATTTCATGTTCAAGGAAGGATCTCAGGTTTGGTAATAGAATCATTGAGATATCACATCTCATGCTGTAGGAAGTGTCTAAGGATTGGAATGGGAAGGACTTGGATATCACATCTCATGCTATAGGTAGACTCTCAGGTTTGGAAAGGGAAGGAGTGGGATATCACATTTCATGTTCAAGGAAGGATCTCAGGTTTGGTATTAGAGGCATTGAGATATCACATCGCATGCTATAGGAAGGGTCTCAGGATTGGAATGGGAAGGATTTGGATATCACATCTCATGCTATAGGAAGGGTCTCAGGTTTGGTATAAGCATTGAGATATCACATCTCATGCTATAGGAAGGGTATCAGGATTGGAATGGGAAGGAGTTGGATATCACATCTCATGCTATAGGTAGGCTCTCAGGTTTGGAAAGGGAAGGAGTTGGATATCACATTTCATGTTAGAGGAAGGATCTCAGGTTTGGTATTAGAGGCATTGAGATATCACATCTCATGCTATAGGAAGGGTCTCACGATTGGAATGGGAAGGATTTGGATATCACATCTCATGCTATAGGAAGGGTCTCAGGTTTGGTATAAGCATTGAAAAATCACATCCCATGCTATAGGAAGGGTCTCAGGATTGGAATGGAAGGAGTTGGATATCACATCTCATGTTATAGGAAGGATCTCAGATTTGGTATTAGAAGCATTGAGACATCACATCTCATGCTATAGGAAGGGTCTCAGGATTGGAATGGGAAGGAGTTGGATATCACATCTCATGTTATAGGAAGGGTCTCAGGTTTGGTATAAGCATTGAGATATCACATCTCATGCTATAGGAAGGGTCTCAGGATTGGAATGGGAAGGAGTTGGATATCACATCTCATGCTATAGGTAGGCTCTCAGGTTTGGAAAGGGAAGGATTTGGATATCACATTTCATGTTAGAGGAAGGATCTCAGGTTTGGTATTAGAGGCATTGAGATATCACATCTCATGCTATAGGAAGGGTCTCACGATTGGAATGGGAAGGATTTGGATATCACATCTCATGCTATAGGAAGGGTCTCAGGTTTGGTATAAGCATTGAAAAATCACATCCCATGCTATAGGAAGGGTCTCAGGATTGGAATGGAAGGAGTTGGATATCACATCTCATGTTATAGGAAGGATCTCAGATTTGGTATTAGAAGCATTGAGACATCACATCTCATGCTATAGGAAGGGTCTCAGGATTGGAATGGGAAGGAGTTGGATATCACATCTCATGTTATAGGAAGGGTCTCAGGATTGGAATGGGAAGGACTTCGATATCACATCTCATGTTATAGGAAGGCTCCCAGGTTTGGAAGGGGAAGGAGTTGGATATCACATTTCATGTTAGAGGTAGAATCTCAGGTTTGGTATTAGAGGCATTGAGATATAACATCTCATGCTATCAGAAGGGTCTCAGGACTGGAATGGGAAGGAGTTGGATATAACATCTCATGCTAAAGGGAGGGTCTTAGGTTTGGAAGGGGAAGGATTTGAATATCACATCTCGTGTTATAGGAAGGATCTCAGGTTTGGTATTAGAAGAATTGAAATATCACATCTCATGCTATCGGAAGGATCTCAGGTTTGGTATTAGAAGCATTGAGATATCACATCTCATGCTATCAGAACGGTCTCAGGATTGGAATGGGAAGGAGTTGGATATCACATCTCATGCTAAAGGGAGGGTCTCTGGTTTGGAAGGGGAAGGATTTGGATATCACATCTCATGTTATAGGAAGGATCTCAGGTTTGTTATTAGAAGCATTGAGATATCACATCTCATGCTATAGGAAGGGTCTCAGGATTGGAATGGGAAGGAGTTGGATATCATATCTCATGCTATAGGAAGGGTCTCAGGAATGGAATGGGAAGGAGTTTTATATGATATCTCATGCCATAGGAAGGATCTCATGTTTGGTATTAGAAGCATTGAGACATCACATCTCATGTTATAGGAAGGGTATCAGGATTGGAATGGGAAGGAGTTGGATATCACATCTCATGCTATAGGAAGGGTCTCAGGTTTGGTATAGGCATTGAGATATCACATCTCATGCTATAGGAAGGGTCTCAGGATTGGAATGGGAAGGAGTTGTATATGACATCTCATGCCATAGGAAGGGTCTCAGGTTTGGTATAAGCATTGAGATATCACATCTCTGCTATCGGAAGGGTCTCAGGATTGGAATGGGAAGGACTAGGATATCACATCTCATGCTATAGCAAGGGTCTCAGGATTGGAATGGGAAGGACTTGGATATCACATCTCATGTTATAGGAAGGGTCTCAGGTTTGGTATTAGAAGCATTGAGATATCACATCTCATGCTATAGGAAGGGTTTTAGGAATGGAATGGGAAGGACTTGGATATCACATCTCATGATAAAGGAAGGGTCTAAGGTTTGGAAGGGGAAGGATTTGGATATCACATCTCATGTTATAGGACGGGTCTCAGGTTTGGTATTAGAAGCATTGTGATATCACATCTCATGCTATAGGAAGTGTCTCAGGATTGGAATGGGAAGGAGTTGGATATCACATCTCATGCTATAGGAAGGGTTTCAGGTTTGGTAGAAGCATTGAGATATCACATCTCATGCTATAGGAAGAGTCTCAGGTTTGGGAAGGGAAGGATTTGGATTTCACATCTCATGTTATAGGATGGTTCTCATGTTTGGTTTTTGAAGCATTGAGATATCACATCTCATGCTATCGGAAGGGTCTCAGGTTTGGAATGGGAAGGAGTTGGATATCACATCTCATGTTATAGGAAGGATCTCATGTTTGGTATTAGAAGCATTGAGATATCACATCTCATGCTATAGGAAGGGTCTCCGGATTGGAATGTGAAGGATTTGGATATTACATCTCATGCTAAAGGAAGGGTCTCAGGTTTGGAATGGGAAGGAGTTGGATATGACATCTCTTGTTATAGGGAGGGTCTCAGGATTTGAATGGCAAGGAGTTGGATATCACATCTCATGCCATAGGAAGGGTCTCAGGTTTGGTATAAGCATTGAGATATCACATCTCTGCTATCGGAAGGGTCTCAGGATTGGATTGGGAAGGAGTTGGATATCCCTTCTCATGCTATAGGAAGGGTCTCAGGATTGGAATGGGAAGGATTTGGATATCGCATCTCTTGCTATAGGAAGGGTCTCAGGTTTTTTTTTAGAAACATTGAGATATCACATCTCATGCTATAGGATGGGTTTTAGGATTGGAATGGGAAGTATTTGGATATCACATCTCATGCTAAAGGAAGGGTCTCAGGTTTGGAAGGGGAAGGATTTGGATATCACATCTCTTGCTATAGGAAGGGTCTCAGGATTGGAATGGGTAGGAGTTGGATATTACATTCTTGCTATAGGAAGGGTCTCATGTTTGGAATGGGAAGGAGTTGGATATCATATATGCTATAGGAAGTGTCTCAGGTTTGGAACGGGAAGGAGTTGGATATCACATCTCATGTTAGAGGAAGGATCTCAGGTTTGGTATTAGAGGCCTTGAGATATCACATCTCATGCTATAGGAAGGGTCTCAGGTTTGGTATAAGCATTGAGATATCACATCTCATGCTATAGGAAGGGTCTCAGGATTGGAATGGGAAGAAGTTGGATATCACATCTCATGCTATAGGAAGGGTCTCAGGTTTGGTATAAGCATTGAGATATCACATCTCATGCTATAGGAAGGGTCTCAGGATTGGAATGGGAAGGAGTTGTATATGACATCTCATGCCATAAGAAGGGTCTCAGGTTTGGTATAAGCATTGAGATATCACATCACATGCTATAGGAAGGGTCTCAGGATTGGAATGGGAAGGACTTGGATATCACATCTCATGCTATAGGCAGGGTCTCAGGTTTGGAAAGGGAAGGAGATGGATATCACATTTCATGTTAGAGGTAGGATCTCAGGTTTGGTATTAGAGGCATTGAGATATCACATCTCATGCTAAAGGGAGGGTCTCAGGTTTGGAAGGGGAAGGATTTGGAAATCACATGTCATGTTATAGGAAGGATCTCAGGTTTGGTATTAGAAGCATTGAGATATCACATCTCATGCTATCGGAAGTATCTCAGGTTTGGTATTAGAGGCATTGAGATATCACATCTCATGCTATCATAAGGGTCTCAGGATTGGAATGGGAAGGAGTTGGATATCACATCTCATGTTATAGGGAGGATCTCAGGTTTGGTATTAGAAGCATTGAGATATCACATCTCATGCTGTAGGAAGGGTCTCAGGATTGGAATGGGAAGGAGTTGGATATCACATCTCATGCTATAGGAAGGGTCTCAGATTTGGTATAAGCATTGAGATATCACATCTCATGCTATAGGAAGGGTCTCAGGATTTGATTGGGAAGGAGTTGTATATGACATCTCAGGCCATAGGAAGGGTCTCAGGTTTGGTATACGCATTGAGATATCACATCTCTGCTATCGAAAGGGTCTCAGGATTGGAATGGGAAGGAGTTGGATATCCCATCTCATGTTATAGGAAGGGTCTCAGGTTTGGTATTAGAAGCATTGAGATATCACATCTCATGCTATAGGGAAGGTCTCAAGTTTGATATTAGAAGCATTGAGATAACAAATCTCATGATAAAGGAAGGGTCTAAGGTTTGGAAGGGGAAGGATTTGGATATCACATCTCATGTTATAGGACGGGTCTCAGGTTTGGTGTTAGAAGCATTGAGATATCAAGTCTCATGGTATAGGAAGGGTCTCAGAATTGGAATGGGAAGGAGTTGGATATCACATCTCAAGCTATAGGAAGGGTCTCAATATCCAACTCCTTCCCATTCCAATCCTGAGACCCTTCCTATAGCATGAGATGTGATGTCTCAATGCTTCTAATACCAAATCTGAGATCCTTCCTATAACATGAAATGTGATATCCAACTCCTTCCCATTGCAATCTTGAGACCGTTTCTATAGCATGAGATGTGATATCTCAATGCTTATACCAAACCTGAGACCCTTCCTATAGCATGAGATGTGATATCCAAATCCTTCCCATTCCAATCGTGAGACCCTTCCTATAGCATGAGATGTGATATCTCAATGCCTCTAATACCAAACCTGAGATCCTACCTCTAAAATGAAATTTGATATGCAACTCCTTCCCCTTCCAAACCTGATAACCTTCCTATAGCATGAGATGTGATATCCAAGTCCTTCCCATTCCAATCCTGATACCCTTCCTATAACATGAGATGTGATATCCAACTCCTTCCCATTCCAACCTGAGACCCTTCCTATAGCATGAGATGTGATATCTCAATGCTTATACCAAACCTGAGGCCCTTCCTATAGCATGAGATGTGATATCCAACTTCTTCCCATTCCAATCCTGAGACTCTTCCTATAGCATGAGATGTGATATCTCAATGCTTATACCAAACCTGAGACCCTTCCTATAGCATGAGATGTGATATCTCAAGGCCTCTAATACCAAACCTGAGATCCTTCCTCTAACATGAGATGTGATATCCAAATCCTTCCCGTTCCAAACCTGAGACACTTCCTATAGCATATGTGATATCCAACTCCTCCCCATTCCAAACATGAGGCCCTTCCTATAGCAAGAATGTAATATCCAACTCCTACCCATTGCAATCCTGAGACCCTTCCTATAGCAAGAGATGTGATATCCAAATCCTTCCCATTCCAATCCTGAGACCCTTCCTATAACATGAGATGTGATATCCAACTCCTTCCCATTCCAACCTGAGACACTTCCTATAGCATGAGAAGGGATATCCAACTCCTTCCCAATCCAATCCGGAGACCCTTCCGATAGCAGATATGTGATATTTCAATGCTTATACGAAACCTGAGACCCTTCCTATGGCATGATATGTGATATCCAACTCCTTGCCATTCAAATCCTGAGACCCTTCCTATAGCATGAGAAGGGATATCCAACTCCTTCCCATCCCAATCCTGAGACTTCTCCGATAGCAGAGATGTGATATCTCAATGCTTATACCAAACCTGAGACTCTTCCTATAACATGAGATGTGATATCTAACTCCTTCCCGTTCCAAACCTGAGACCCTTCCTAAAGCTTGAGATGTGATATCCAACTCCTTCCCATTCCAATCCTGAGACCCTTCCTATAACATGAGATGTGATGTCTCAATGCTTCTAATACCAAACCTGAGATCTTTCCTATAACATGAGATGTGATATCCAACTCCTTCCCATTCCAATCCTGAGACCCTTCCTATAGCATGAGATGTGCTATCTCAATGCTTATACCAAACCTGAGACCCTTCCTAAAGCTTGAGATGTGATATCCAACTCCTTCCCATTCCAATCCTGAGACCCTTCCTATAGCATGAGATGTGATATCTCAAGGCCTCTAATACCAAACCTGAGATCCTTCCTCTAACATGAAATGTGATATCCAACTCCTTCCCCTTCCAAACCTGAGAGCCTTCCTATAGCATGAGATATGATATCCAAGTCCTTCCCATTCCAATCCTGAGACCCTTCCTATAACATGAAATGTGATATCCAACTCCTTCCCATTCCAACCTGAGACCCTTCCTATAGCATGAGATGGGATATCCAACTCCTTCCAAATCCAATACTGATACCCTTCCAATAGCATGAGATGTGATATCCCAATGCTTCTACCAAACCTGAGACCCATACTATGGCAGAAGATGTGATATCAAACTCCTTCCCATTCCGATCCTGAGACCCTTCCTATAGGTTGAGATGTGATATCCAACTCCTTCCCATTCCAATTCTGAGACCCTTCCTATACTATGAGACTTGATATCTCAATGCTTCTAATACCAAACCTGAGACCCGTCCTATAACATGAGATGTGATATCCAAATCCTTCCCCTTCCAAACCTTAGACCCTTCCTTTATCATGAGATGTGATATCCAACTCCTTCCCATTCCAATCCTGAGACCCTTCCGATATCATGAGAGTTGTTATCTCAATGCTTCTAATATCAAACTTGAGACCCTCCCTATAGCATGAGATGTGACATCCAAGTCCTCCCCATTCCAATCCTGAGACCCTTCCTATAGCATGAGATGTGATATCTCAATGCTTCTAATACCAAACCTGAGACCCATCCTATAACATGAGATGGGATATCCAACTCCTTCCCATTCCAATCCTGAGACCCTTCCGATAGCAGAGATGTGATATCTCAATGCGTATAGCAAACCTGAGACCCTTCCTATGGCCTGAGATGTCATATACAACTCCTTCCCAATCCAATCCTGAGACCCTTCCTATAGCATGAGATGTGATATCTCAATGCTTATACCAAATCTGAGACCCTTCCTATAGCATGAGATGTGATATCCAACTCCTTCCCATTCCAATCCTGAGACCCTTCCTATAGCATGAGATGTGATATCTCAATGCTTCTAATACCAAACCTGAGATCCTTCCTATAACATGAGATGTGATATCCAACTCCTTCCCATTCCAATTCTGAGACCCTTATGATAGCATGAGATGTGATATCTCAATGCCTCTAATACCAAACCTGAGATACTTCCGATAGCATGAGATGTGATATCTCAATGCTTCTAATACCAAACCTGAGATCCTTCCTATAACATGAGATGTGATTTCCAAATCCTTCCCCTTCCAAACCTGAGACCCTCCCTTTAGCATGAGATGTGATATACAACTCCTTCCCATTCCAATCCTGAGACCCTTCTGATAGCATGAGATGTGATATCTCAATGCCTCTAATACCAAACCTGAGATCCTACCTCTAACATGAAATGTGATATCCATCTCCTTCCCTTTCCAAACCTGAGACCCTGCCTATAGCATGAGATGTGATATCCAAGTCCTTCTCATTCCAATCCTGAGACCCTTCCTATAGCATGTGATGTGATATCTCAATGCTAATATCAAACCTGAGACCCTTCCTATGGCATGAGATGTCATATACAACTCCTTCCCATTCCAATCCTGAGACCCTTCCTATAGCATGAGATGTGATATCTCAATGCTTATACCAAACCTGAGACCCTTCCTATAGCATGAGATGTGATATCCAACTTCTTCCCATTCCAATCCTAAGACCCTTCCTATAACATGAGATGTGATGTCTCAATGCTTCTAATACCAAACCTGAGATCTTTCCTATAACATGAGATGTGATATCCAACTCCTTCCCATTCCAATCCTGAGACCCTTCCTATAGCATGAGATGTGATATCTCAATGCGTATACCAAACCTGAGACCCTTCTTATAGCTTGAGATGTGATATCCAACTCCTTCCCATTCCAATCCTGAGACCCTTCCTATAGCATGAGATGTGATATCTCAAGGCCTCTAATACCGAATCTGAGATCCTTCCTCTAACATGAAATGTGATATCCAACTCCTTCCCCTTCCAAACCTGAGAGCCTTCCTATAGCATGAGATATGATATCCACGTCCTTCCCATTCCAATCCTGAGACCCTTCCTATAACATGAAATGTGATATCCAACTCCTTCCCATTCCAACCTGAGACCCTTCCAATAGCATGAGATGGGATATCCAACTCCTTCCAAATCCAATACTGATACCCTTCCAATAGCATGAGATGTGATATCCCAATGCTTCTACCAAACCTGAGACCCATACTATGGCATAAGATGTGATATCAAACTCCTTCCCATTCCAATCCTGAGACCCTTCCTATAGCTTGAGATGTGATATCCAACTCCTTCCCATTCCAATTCTGAGACCCTTCCTATACCATGAGACTTGATATCTCAATGCTTCTAATACCAAACCTGAGACCCGTCCTATAACATGAGATGTGATATCCAAATCCTTCCCCTTCCAAACCTTAGACCCTTCCTTTATCATGAGATGTGATATCCAACTCCTTCCCATTCCAATCCTGAGACCCTTCCGATATCATGAGATTTGTTATCTCAATGCTTCTAATATCAAACTTGAGACCTTCCCTATAGCATGAGATGTGATATCTCAATGCTTCTAATACCAAACCTGAGACGCTTCCTATAACATGAGATGGGATATCCAACTCCTTCCCATTCCAATCCTGAGACCCTTTCGATAGCAGAGTTGTGATATCTCAATGCATATACCAAACCTGAGACCCTTCCTATGGCCTGAGATGTCATATACAACTCCTTCCCAATCCAATCCTGAGACCCTTCCTATAGCATGAGATGTGATATCTCAATGCTTATACCAAATCTGAGACCCTTCCTATAGCATGAGATGTGATATCCAACTCCTTCCCATTCCAATCCTGAGACCCTTCCTATAGCATGAGATGTGATATCTCACTGCTTCTAATACCAAACCTGAGATCCTTCCTATAACATGAGATGTGATATCCAACTCCTTCCCATTCCAATCCTGAGACCCTTATGATAGCATGAGATGTGATATCTCAATGCTTCTAATACCAAACCTGAGATACTTCCGATAGCATGAGATGTGATATCTCAATGCTTCTAATACCAAACCTGAGATACTTCCTATAGCATGAGATGTGATATCTCAAGGCCTCTAATACCAAACCTGAGATCCTTCCTCTAACATGAGATGTGATATCCAACTCCTTCCCGTTCCAAACCTGAGACACTTCCTATAGCAAGAGATGTGATATCCAAATCCTTCCCATTCCAATCCTGAGACCCTTCCTATAACATGAGATGTGATATCCAACTCCTTCCCATTCCAACCTGAGACACTTCCTATAGCATGAGACGGGATATCCAACTCGTTCCCAATCCAATCCGGAGACCCTTCCGATAGCAGAGATGTGATATCTCAATGCTTATACCAAACCTGAGACCCTTCCTATGGCATGATATGTGATATCCAACTCCTTGCCATTCAAATCCTGAGACCCTTCCTATAGCATGAGAAGGGATATCCAACTCCTTCCCAATCCAATCCTGAGACCCTTCCGATAGCAGAGATGTGATATCTCAACGCTTCTACCAAACCTGAGACTCTTCCTATAACATGAGATGTGATATCCAATTCCTTCCCATTCCAAACCTGAGACCCTTCCTATTGGATGAGATGTGATATCCAACTCCTTCCCATTCCAACCCTGAGACCCTTCCTTTACCATGAGATGTGATATCTCACTGCTTCTAATACCAAACCTGGGTCCCGTCCTATAACATGAGATTTGATATCCAAATCCTTCCCCTTCCAAACCTGAGACCCTTCCTTTAGCATGAGATGTGATATCCAAATACTTCCCATTCCAATCCTAAAACCATTCCTATAGCATGAGATGTGATATCTCAATGTTTCTAATAAAAAACCTGAGACCCTTCCTATAGCAAGAGATGCGATATCCAAATCCTTCCCATTCCAATCCTGAGACCCTTCCTATAACATGAGATGTGATATCCAACTCCTTCCCATTCCAACCTGAGACCCTTCCTATAGCATGAGAAGGGATATCCAACTCCTTCCCAATCCAATCCTGAGACCCTTCCGATAGCAGAGATGTGATATCTCAATGCTTATACCAAACCTGAGACCCTTCCTATGGCATGAGATGTGATATCCAACTCCTTGCCATTCAAATCCTGAGACCCTCCCTATAACAAGAGATGTCATATCCAACTCCTTCCCATTCCAAACCTGAGACCCTTCCTTTAGCATGAGATGTAATATCCAAATTATTCACATTCCAATCCGGAGACCCTTCCTATAGCATGAGATGTGATATCTCAATGCTTCTAATACCAAACATGAGATCCTTCCTATAACATGAGATGTGATATCCAACTCCTTCCCATTCCAAACCTGAGACCCTTCCGATAGCATGAGATGTGATATCTCAATGCTTCTACCAAACCTGAAACCCTTCCTATAGCATGAGATGTGATATCCAACTCCTTCCCATTCCAATCCTGAGACACTTCCTATAGCATGAGATGTGATATCACAATGCTTCTAATACCAAACCTGAGACCCGTCCTATAACATGAGATGTGATATCCAAATCCTTCCCCTTCCAAACCTTAGACCCTTCCTTTATCATGAGATGTGATATCAAAGTCCTTCCCATTCCATTCCTGAGACCCTTCCTATAGCATGAGATGTGATATCTCAATGCTTCTAATACCAAACCTGAGACCCTTCCTATAACATGAGATGTGATATCCAAGTCCTTCCCATTCCAATCCTGAGACCCTTCCTATAGCATGAGATGTGATATCCTATTCCTTCCCATTCCAATCCTGAGACCCTTCCGATAGCAGAGATGTGATATCTCAATGTTTATACCAAACCTGAGACCCTTCCTATGGCATGAGATGTCATATACAACTCCTTCCCATTCCAATCCTGAGACCCTTCCTATAGCATGAGATGTGATATCTCAATGCTTATACCAAACCTGAGACCCTTCCTATAGCATGAGACGTGATATCCAACTCCTTCCCATTCCAATCCTGATACCCTTCCTATAACATGAGATGTGATGTCTCAATGCTTCAAATACCAAACATGAGATCCTTCCTATGGCATGAGATGTCATATAAAACTCCTTCCCATTCCATTCCTGAGACCCTTCCTATAGCATGAGATATGATATCCAACTCCTTCCCATTCCAATCCTGAGACCCTTCCTATAGCATGAGATGTGATATCTCAATGCTTCTAATAACAAACCTGAGATCCTTCCTATAACATGAGATGTGATATCCAAATCCTTCCCCTTCCAAACCAGAGACCCTCCCTTTAGCATGAGATGTGATATCCAACTCCTTCCCATTCCAATCCTGAGACCGTTCTGATAGCATGAGATGTGATATCACAATGCTTCTAATACCAAACCTGAGATCCTTCCGATAGCATGAGATGTGATATTTCAATTCTTCTAATACCAAACCTGAGATCCTTCCTATAACACGAGATGTGATATTCAAATCCTTCCCGTTCCAAACCTGAGACCCACCCTTTAGCATGAGATGTGATATTCAACTCCTTCCCATTCCAATCCTGAGACCCTTCTGATAGCATGAGATGTTATATCTCAATGCCTCTAATACCAAACCTGAGATTCTACCTCTAACATGAAATGTGATATCCAACTCCTTCCCCTTCCAAACCTGGGAGCCTTCCTATAACATGAGATGTGATATCGAAGTCCTTCCCATTCCAATCCTGAGACCCTTCCTATAACATGAGATGTGATATCCAACTCCTTCCCATTCCAATCCTGAGACCCTTCCTATAGCATGAGATGTCATATACAACTCCTTCCCAATCCAATCCTGAGACCCTTCCCATAGCATGAGATGTGATATCTCAATGCTTATACCAAATCTGAGACCCTTCCTATAGCATGAGATGTGATATCCAACTCCTTCCCATTCCAATCCTGAGACCCTTCCTATAGCATGAGATGTGATATCTCAATGCTTCTAATACCAAACCTGAGATCCTTCCTATAACATGAGATGTGATATCCAACTCCTTCCCATTCCAATCCTGAGACCCTTATGATAGCATGAGATGTGATATCTCAATGCCTCTAATACCAAACCTGAGATACTTCCGATAGCATGAGATGTGATATCTCAATGCTTCTAATACCAAACCTGAGATCCTTCCTATAACATGACATGTGATTTCCAAATCCTTCCCCTTCCAAACCTGAGACCCTCCCTTTAGCATGAGATGTGATATCTCAATGCCTCTAATACCAAACCTGAGATCCTACCTCTAACATGAAATGTGATATCCATCTCCTTCCCTTTCCAAACCTGAGACCCTGCCTATAGCATGAGATGTGATATCCAAGTCCTTCCCATTCCAATCCTGAGACCCTTCCTATAGCATGTGATGTGATATCTCAATGCTTATGCCAAACCTGAGACCCTTCTTATGGCATGAGATGTCATATACAACTCCTTCCCATTCCAATCCTGAGACCCTTCCTATAGCATGAGATGTGATATCTCAATGCTTATACCAAACCTGAGACCCTTCCTATAGCATGAGATGTGATATCCAACTTCTTCCCATTCCAATCCTGAGACCCTTCCTATAGCATGAGATGTGATATCTCAATGCTTATACCAAACCTGAGACCCTTCCTATAGCATGAGATGTGATATCTCAAGGCCTCTAATACCAAACCTGAGACCCTTCCTATAGCAAGAATGTAATATCCAACTCCTACCCATTCCAATCCTGAGACCCTTCCTATAGCAAGAGATGTGATATCCAAATCCTTCCCATTCCAATCCTGAGACCCTTCCTATAACATGAGATGTGATATCCAACTCCTTCCCATTCCAACCTGAGACACTTCCTATAGCATGAGAAGGGATATCCAACTCCTTCCCAATCCAATCCGGAGACCCTTCCGATAGCAGAGATGTGATATCTCAATGCTTATACCAAACCTGAGACCCTTCCTATGGCATGATATGTGATATCCAACTCCTTGCCATTCAAATCCTGAGACCCTTCCTATAGCATGAGAAGGGATATCCAACTCCTTCCCAATCCAATCCTGAGACCCTTCCGATAGCAGAGATGTGATATCTCAACGCTTCTGCCAAACCTGAGACCCTTCCTTTAGCATGAGATGTGATATCCAATTCCTTCCCATTCCAAACCTGAGACCCTTCCTATTGAATGAGATGTGATATCCAACTCCTTCCCATTCCAACCCTGAGACCCTTCCTATACCATGAGATGTGATATCTCAATGCTTCTAATACCAAACCTGGGTCCCGTCCTATAACATGAGATATGATATCCAAATCCTTCCCCTTCCAAACCTGAGACCCTTCCTTTAGCATGAGATGTGATATCCAAATACTTCCCATTCCAATCCTAAAACCCTTCCTATAGCATGAGATGTGATATCTCAATGTTTCTAATAAAAAACCTGAGACCCTTCCTATAGCAAGAGATGCGATATCCAAATCCTTCCCATTCCAATCCTGAGACCCTTCCTATAACATGAGATGTGATATCCAACTCCTTCCCATTCCAACCTGAGACCCTTCCTATAGCATGAGAAGGGATATCCAACTCCTTCCCAATCCAATCCTGAGACCCTTCCGATAGCAGAGATGTGATATCTCAATGCTTATACCAAACCTGAGACCCTTCCTATGGCATGAGATGTGATATCCAACTCCTTGCCATTCAAATCCTGAGACCCTCCCTATAACAAGAGATGTCATATCCAACTCCTTCCCATTCCAAACCTGAGACCCTTCCTTTAGCATGAGATGTAATATCCAAATCCTTCACATTCCAATCCTGAGACCCTTCCTATAGCATGAGATGTGATATCTCAATGCTTCTAATACCAAACATGAGATCCTTCCTATAACATGAGATGTGATATCCAACTCCTTCCCATTCCAAACCTGAGACCCTTCCGATAGCATGAGATGTGATATCTCAATGCTTCAAAAACCAAACATGAGAACCATCCTATAACATGAGATGTGAAATCCAAATCCTTCCCTTCCCAAACCTGAGACTCTTCCTATAGCATGAGATGTGATATCTCAATGCTTCTACCAAACCCGAAACCCTTCCTATAGCATGAGATGTGATATCTAACTCCTTCCCATTCCAATCCTGAGACACTTCCTATAGCATGAGATGTGATATCACAATGCTTCTAATACCAAACCTGAGACCCGTCCTATAACATGAGATGTGATATCCAAATCCTTCCCCTTCCAAACCTTAGACCCTTCCTTTATCATGAGATGTGATATCCAAGTCCTTCCCATTCCATTCCTGAGACCCTTCCTATAGCATGAGATGTGATATCTCAATGCTTCTAATACCAAATCTGAGACCCTTCCTATAACATGAGATGTGATATCTCAATGCTTATACCAAACCTGAGACCCTTCATATGGCATGAGATGTGATATCCAACTCCTTGCCATTCAAATCCTGAGACCCTCCCTATAACAAGAGATGTCATATCCAACTCCTTCCCATTCCAAACCTGAGACCCTTCCTTTAGCATGAGATGTAATATCCAAATCCTTCACATTCCAATCTGGAGACCCTTCCTATAGCATGAGATGTGATATCTCAATGCTTCTAATACCAAACATGAGATCCTTCCTATAACATGAGATGTGATATCCAACTCCTTCCCATTCCAAACCTGAGACCCTTCCGATAGCATGAGATGTGATATCTCAATGCTTCAAAAACCAAACATGAGAACCATCCTATATCATGAGATGTGAAATCCAAATCCTTCCCTTCCCAAACCTGAGACTCTTCCTATAGCATGAGATGTGATATCTCAATGCTTCTACCAAACCTGAAACCCTTCCTATAGCATGAGATGTGATATCTAACTCCTTCCCATTCCAATCCTGAGACACTTACTATAGCATGAGATGTGATATCACAATGCTTCTAATACCAAACCTGAGACCCGTCCTATAACATGAGATGTGATATCCAAATCCTTCCCCTTCCAAACCTTAGACCCTTCCTTTATCATGAGATGTGATATCCAAGTCCTTCCCATTCCATTCCTGAGACCCTTCCTATAGCATGAGATGTGATATCTCAATGCTTCTAATACCAAACCTGAGACCCTTCCTATAACATGAGATGTGATATCCAAGTCCTTCCCATTCCAATCCTGAGACCCTTCCTATAGCATGAGATGTGATATCCTAGTCCTTCCCATTCCAATCCTGAGACCCTTCCGACAGCAGAGATGTGATATCTCAATGCTTATACCAAACCTGAGACTCTTCCTATGGCATGAGATGTCATATACAACTCCTTCCCATTCCAATTCTGAGACCCTTCCTATAGCATGAGATGTGATATCTCAATGCTTATACCAAACCTGAGACCCTTCCTATAGCATGAGATGTGATATCCAACTCCTTCCCATTCCAATCCTGATACCCTTCCTATAACATGAGATGTGATGTCTCAATGCTTCTAATACCAAAGGTGAGATCCTTCCTATGGCATGAGATGTCATATAAAACTCCTTCCCATTCCATTCCTGAGACCCTTCCTATAGCATGAGATATGATATCCAACTCCTTCCCATTCCAATCCTGAGACCCTTCCTATAGCATGAGATGTGATAGCTCAATGCTTCTAATAACAAACCTGAGATCCTTCCTATAACATGAGATGTGATATCCAAATCCTTCCCCTTCCAAACCAGAGACCCTCCCTTTAGCATGAGATGTGATATCCAACTCCTTCCCATTCCAATCCTGAGACCGTTCCGATAGCATGAGATGTGATATCTCAATGCTTCTAATACCAAACCTGAGATCCTTCCGATAGCATGAGATGTGATATTTCAATTCTTCTAATACCAAACCTGAGATCCTTCCTATAACACGAGATGTGATATTCAAATCCTTCCCCTTCCAAACCTGAGACCCTCCCTTTAGCAGGAGATGTGATATCCAACTCCTTCCCATTCCAATCCTGAGACCCTTCTGATAGCATGAGATGTTATATCTCAATGCCTCTAATACCAAACCTGAGATTTTACCTCTAACATGAAATGTGATATCCAACTCCTTCCCCTTCCAAACCTGGGAGCCTTCCTATAACATGAGATGTGATATCGAAGTCCTTCCCATTCCAATCCTGAGACCCTTCCTATAACATGAGATGTGATATCCAACTCCTTCCCATTCCAATCCTGAGACCCTTCCTATAGCATGAGATGTGATGTCTCAATGCTTCTAATACCAAATCAGAGATCCTTCCTATAACATGATATGTGATATCCAACTCCTTCCATTCCAATCCTGAGACCCTTCCTATAGCATGGGATGTGATATTTCAATGCTTATACCAAACCTGAGACCCTTCCTATAGCATGAGATGTGATATCCAAATCCTTCCCATTCCAATCGTGAGACCCTTCCTATAGCATGAGATGTGATATCTCAATGCCTCTAATACCAAACCTGAGATCCTTCCTCTAACATGAAATGTGATATCCAAACCCTTCCCTTTCCAAACCTGAGAGCCTACCTATAGCATGAGATATGATATCCAACTCCTTCCCATTCCAATCCTGAGACCCTTCCTATAGCATGAGATGTGATATCTCAATGCTTATACCAAACCTGAGACCCTTCCTATAGCATGAGATGTGATATCCAAATCCTTCCCATTCCAATCCTGAGACCCTTCCTATAGCATGAGATGTGATATCTCAATGCCTCTAATACCAAACCTGAGATCCTTCCTTGAACATGAAATGTGATATCCCACTCCTTCCCTTTCCAAACCTGAGAGTCTACCTATAGCATGAGATGTGATATCCAAGTCCTTCCCATTCCAATCCTTAGACACTTCCTACAGCATGAGATGTGATATCTCAATGATTCTATTACCAAACCTGAGACCCGTCCTATAACATGAGATGGGATATCCAACTCCTTCCCATTTCAATCCTGAGAAACTTCTGATAGCAGAGATGTGATATCTCAATGCTTAGACCAAACCTGAGACCCTTCCTATAACATGAGATGTGATATCCAACTCCTCCCCGTTCCAAACCTGAGACCCTTTCTATAGCAAGAATCTAATATCCAACTCCTTCCCATTCCAATCCTGAGACCATTCCTATAGCATGAGATGTGATATCTCAATGCTTCTAATACCAAACCTGAGATCCTTCCTATGACATGAGATGTGATATCCAATTCCTTCCCATTCCAAACCTGAGACCCTTCCTATAGCATGAGATGTGATATCTCAATGCTTCTAATACCAAACCTGAGATCCTTCCTATAACATGAGATGTGATATCCAAATCCTTCCCCTTCCAAACCAGAGACCCTCCCTTTAGCATGAGATGTGATATCCAACTCCTTCCCATTCCAATCCTGAGACATTTCTGATAGCATGAGATGTGATATCTCAATGCCTCTAATACCAAACCTGAGATCCTACCTCTAACATGAAATGTGATATCCAACTCCTTCCCCTTGCAAACCTGAGAGCCTTCCTATAGCATGAGATGTGATATCGAATTATTTCCCATTCCAATCCTGAGACCCTTCCTATAACATGAGATGTGATATCCAACTCCTTCCCATTCCAACCTGAGACCCTTCCAATAGCATGAGATGGGATATACAACTACTTCCAAATCCAATCCTGATACCCTTCCGATAGCATGAGATGTGATATCTCAATCCCTCTAATACCAAACCTGAGATCCTTCCTATAACATGAGATGTGATATCAAAATCCTTCCCCTTCCAAACCTGAGACCCTCCCTTTAGCATGAGATGTGATATCCAACTCCTTCCCATTCCAATCCTGAGACCCTTCTGATAGCATGAGATGTGATATTCAATGCTTCTAATACCAAACCTGAGATCTTACCTCTAACATGAAATGTGATATCCAACTCCTTCCCTTTCCAAACGTGAGAGCCTCCCTATAGCATGAGATGGGATATTCAAGTCCTTCCCATTCCAATCCTGAGACCCTTCCTATAGCATGAGATGTGATATCTCAATGCTTCTAATACCAAACCTGAGACCCTTCCTATAACATAAGATGGGATATCCAACTCCTTCCCATTCCAATCACGAGACCCTTCTGATAGCAGAGATGTGATATCTCAATGCTGATACCAAACCTGAGACCCTTCCTATAGCATGAGATGTGATATCCAACTCCTTCCCATTCCAATCCTGAGACCCTTTCTATAACATGAGATGTGATGTCTCAATGCTTCTAATACCAAACCTGAGATCCTTCCTATGACATGAGATGTGATATCCAATTCCTTCCCATTCCAAACCTGAGACCCTTCCTATAGCATGAGATGTGATATCTCAATGCTTCTAATACCAAACCTGAGATCCTTCCTATAACATGAGATGTGATATCCAAATCCTTCCCCTTCCAAACCAGAGACCCTCCCTTTAGCATGAGATGTGATATCCAACTCCTTCCCATTCCAATCCTGAGACATTTCTGATAGCATGAGATGTGATATCTCAATGCCTCTAATACCAAACCTGAGATCCTACCTCTAACATGAAATGTGATATCCAACTCCTTCCCCTTGCAAACCTGAGAGCCTTCCTATAGCATGAGATGTGATATCGAATTATTTCCCATTCCAATCCTGAGACCCTTCCTATAACATGAGATGTGATATCCAACTCCTTCCCATTCCAACCTGAGACCCTTCCAATAGCATGAGATGGGATATCCAACTACTTCCAAATCCAATCCTGATACCCTTCCGATAGCATGAGATGTGATATCTCAATCCCTCTAATACCAAACCTGAGATCCTTCCTATAACATGAGATGTGATATCAAAATCCTTCCCCTTCCAAACCTGAGACCCTCCCTTTAGCATGAGATGTGATATCCAACTCCTTCCCATTCCAATCCTGAGACCCTTCTGATAGCATGAGATGTGATATTCAATGCTTCTAATACCAAACCTGAGATCTTACCTCTAACATGAAATGTGATATCCAACTCCTTCCCTTTCCAAACGTGAGAGCCTCCCTATAGCATGAGATGGGATATTCAAGTCCTTCCCATTCCAATCCTGAGACCCTTCCTATAGCATGAGATGTGATATCTCAATGCTTCTAATACCAAACCTGAGACCCTTCCTATAACATAAGATGGGATATCCAACTCCTTCCCATTCCAATCACGAGACCCTTCTGATAGCAGAGATGTGATATCTCAATGCTGATACCAAACCTGAGACCCTTCCTATAGCATGAGATGTGATATCCAACTCCTTCCCATTCCAATCCTGAGACCCTTTCTATAACATGAGATGTGATGTCTCAATGCTTCTAATACCAAACCTGAGATCCTTCCTATGGCATGAGATGTCATATAAAACTCCTTCCCATTCCATTCCTGAGACCCTTCCTATAGCATGAGATGTGATATCCAACTCCTTCCCATTCCAATCCTGAGACCCTTCCTATAGCATGAGATGTGATATCCAAATCCTTCCCATTCCAATCGTGAGACCCTTCCTATAGCATGAGATGTGATATCCAAAACCTTCCCTTTCCAAAACTGAGAGCCTACCTATAGCATGAGATGTGATATCCAACTCCTTCCCATTCCAATCCTGAGACCCTTCCTATAGCATGAGATGTGATATCTCAATGCTTCTAATACCAAACCTGAGACCCTTCCTATAACATAAGATGGGATATCCAACTCCTTCCCATTCCAATCCTGAGACCCTTCCGATAGCAGAGATGTGATATCTCAATGCTGATACCAAACCTGAGACCCTTCCTATGGCATGAGATGTCATATACAACTCCTTCCCATTCCAATCCTGAGACCCTTCCTATAGCATGAGATGTGATATCTCAATGCTTATACCAAACCTGAGACCCTTCCTATAGCATGAGATGTGATATCCAACTCCTTCCCATTCCAATCCTGAGACCCTTCCTATAACATGAGATGTGATGTCTCAATGCTTCTAATACCAAACCTGAGATCCTTCCTATGGCATGAGATGTCATATAAAACTCCTTCCCATTCCATTCCTGAGACCCTTCCTATAGCATGAGATGTGATATCCAACTCCTTCCCATTCCAATCCTGAGACCCTTCCTATAGCATGAGATGTGATATCCAAATCTTTCCCATTCCAATCGTGAGACCCTTCCTATAGCATGAGATGTGATATCCAAAACCTTCCCTTTCCAAAACTGAGAGCCTACCTATAGCATGAGATGTGATATCCAACTCCTTCCCATTCCAATCCTGAGACCCTTCCTATAGCATGAGATGTGATATCTCAATGCTTATACCAAACCTGAGACCCTTCCTATAGCATGAGATGTGATATCCAAATCCTTCCCATTCCAATCCTGAGACCCTTCCTATAGCATGAGATGTGATATCCAAATCCTTCCCCTTCCAAACCTGAGACCCTCCCTTTAGCATGAGTTGTGATATCCAACTCCTTCCCATTCCAATCCTGAGACCCTTCTGATAGCATGAGATGTTATATCTCAATGCCTCTAATACCAAACCTGAGATCCTACCTCTAACATGAAATGTGATATCCAACTCCTTCCCCTTCTAAACCTGGGAGCCTTCCTATAACATGAGATGTGATATCGAAGTGCTTCCCATTCCAATCCTGAGAGCCTTCCTATAACATGAGATGTGATATCCAACTCCTTCCCATTCCAATCCTGAGACCCTTACTATAGCATGAGATGTGATGTCTCAATGCTTCTAATACCAAATCTGAGATCCTTCCTATAACATGAGATGTGATATCCAACTCCTTCCCTTTGCAATCTTGAGACCGTTTCTATAGCATGAGATGTGATATCTCAATGCTTATACCAAACCTGAGACCCTTCCTATAGCATGAGATGTGATATCCAAATCCTTCCCATTCCAATCGTGAGACCCTTCCTATAGCATGAGATGTGATATCTCAATGCCTCTAATACCAAACCTGAGATCCTACCTCTAAAATGAAATTTGATATGCAACTCCTTCCCCTTCCAAACCTGATAGCCTTCCTATAGCATGAGATGTGATATCCAAGTCCTTCCCATTCCAATCCTGATACCCTTCCTATAACATGAGATGTGATATCCAATTCCTTCCCATTCCAACCTGAGACCCTTCCTATAGCATGAGATTGGATATTCAACTCCTTCCAAATCCAATCCTGATACCCTTCCGATAGCATGAGATGTGATATCCCAATGCTTCTACAAAACCTGAGACCCATACCATGGCATGAGATGTGATATCAAACTCCTTCCCATTCCAATCCTGACACCCTTCCTATAGCTTGAGATGTGATATCCAGCTCCTTCCCATTCCAATTCTGAGACCCGTCCTATACCATGGGACTTGATATCTCAATGCTTCTAATACCAAACCTGAGACCGGTCCTATAACATGAGATGTGATATCCAAATCCTTCCCCTTCCAAACCTTAGACCCTTCCTTTATCATGAGATGTGATATCCAAGTCGTTCCCATTCCAATCCTGAGACCCTTCCTATAGCATGAGATGTGATATCTCAATGCTTCTAATACCAAACCTGAGACCCTTGCTATAACATGAGATGTGATATTCAAGTCCTTCCCATTCCAATCCTGAGACCCTTCCTATAGCATGAGATGTGATATCTCAATGCTTCTAATACCAAACCTGAGACCCTTCCTATAATGAGATGGGATATCCAACTCCTTCCCATTCCAATCCTGAGACCCTTCCGATAGCAGAGATGTGATATCTAAATGCTTATACCAAACCTGAGACCCTTCCTATGGCATGAGATGTCAAATACAACTCCTTCCGATTCCAATCCTGAGACCCTTCCTATAGCATGAGATGTGATATCTCAATGCTTCTAATAATAAACCTGAGATCCTTCCTATAACATGAGATGTGATATCCAACTCCTTCCCATTCCAAACCTGAGACCCTTCCGATTGCATGAGATGTGATATCAAACTCCTTCCCATTCCAATCCTGAGATAGCTTGAGATGTGATATCCAACTCCTTCCCATTCCAATCCTGAGACCCTTCCTATACCATGAGATGTGATATCTCAATGCTTCTAATACCAAACCTGACACCCGTCCTAAAACATGAGATGTGAGATCCAAATCCTTCCCCTTCCAAACCTGAGATCTTTCCTTTAGCATGAGATGTGATATCCAACTCCTTCCCATTCCAATCCTGAGACCCTTCCTATAGCATGATATGTGATATCACAATTTTTCTAATACCAAACCTGAGATCCTTCCTATAACATGAGATGTGTATCCAACTCCTTCCCATTCCAAACCTGAGACCCTTCCTATAGCCTGAGATGTGATATCTCAATGCTTCTAATACCAAACCTGAGATCCTTCCTATGACATGAGATGTGATATCCAATTCCTTCCCATTCCAAACCTGAGACCCTTCCTATAGCATGAGATGTGATATCTCAATGCTTCTAATACCAAACCTGAGATCCTTCCTATAACATGAGATGTGATATCCAAATCCTTCCCCTTCCAAACCAGAGACCCTCCCTTTAGCATGAGATGTGATATCCAACTCCTTCCCATTCCAATCCTGAGACCCTTCTGATAGCATGAGATGTGATATTCAATGCCTCTAATACCAAACCTGAGATCCTACCTCTAACATGAAATGTGATATCCAACTCCTTCCCTTTCCAAACGTGAGAGCCTCCCTATAGCATGAGATGGGATATTCAAGTCCTTCCCATTCCAATCCTGAGACCCTTCCTATAGCATGAGATGTGATATCTCAATGCTTCTAATACCAAACCTGAGACCCTTCCTATAACATAAGATGGGATATCCAACTCCTTCCCATTCCAATCCCGAGACCCTTCCGATAGCAGAGATGTGATATCTCAATGCTGATACCAAACCTGAGACCCTTCCTATGGCATGAGATGTCATATACAACTCCTTCCCATTCCAATCCTGAGACCCTTCCTATAGCATGAGATGTGATATCTCAATGCTTATACCAAACCTGAGACCCTTCCTATAGCATGAGATGTGATATCCAACTCCTTCCCATTCCAATCCTGAGACCCTTTCTATAACATGAGATGTGATGTCTCAATGCTTCTAATACCAAACCTGAGATCCTTCCTATGGCATGAGATGTCATATAAAACTCCTTCCCATTCCATTCCTGAGACCCTTCCTATAGCATGAGATGTGATATCCAACTCCTTCCCATTCCAATCCTGAGACCCTTCCTATAGCATGAGATGTGATATCCAAATCCTTCCCATTCCAATCGTGAGACCCTTCCTATAGCATGAGATGTGATATCCAAAACCTTCCCTTTCCAAAACTGAGAGCCTACCTATAGCATGAGATGTGATATCCAACTCCTTCCCATTCCAATCCTGAGACCCTTCCTATAGCATGAGATGTGATATCTCAATGGTTCTAATACCAAACCTGAGACCCTTCCTATAACATAAGATGGGATATCCAACTCCTTCCCATTCCAATCCTGAGACCCTTCCGATAGCAGAGATGTGATATCTCAATGCTGATACCAAACCTGAGACCCTTCCTATGGCATGAGATGTCATATACAACTCCTTCCCATTCCAATCCTGAGACCCTTCCTATAGCATGAGATGTGATATCTCAATGCTTATACCAAACCTGAGACCCTTCCTATAGCATGAGATGTGATATCCAACTCCTTCCCATTCCAATCCTGAGACCCTTCCTATAACATGAGATGTGATGTCTCAATGCTTCTAATACCAAACCTGAGATCCTTCCTATGGCATGAGATGTCATATAAAACTCCTTCCCATTCCATTCCTGAGACCCTTCCTATAGCATGAGATGTGATATCCAACTCCTTCCCATTCCAATCCTGAGACCCTTCCTATAGCATGAGATGTGATATCCAAATCCTTCCCATTCCAATCGTGAGACCCTTCCTATAGCATGAGATGTGATATCCAAAACCTTCCCTTTCCAAAACTGAGAGCCTACCTATAGCATGAGATGTGATATCCAACTCCTTCCCATTCCAATCCTGAGACCCTTCCTATAGCATGAGATGTGATATCTCAATGCTTATACCAAACCTGAGACCCTTCCTATAGCATGAGATGTGATATCCAACTCCTTCCCATTCCAATCCTGAGACCCTTTCTATAACATGAGACTTGATATCTCAATGCTGCTAATACCAAACCTGAGACCCGTCCTATAACATGAGATGTGATATCCAAATCCTTCCCCTTCCAAACCTTAGACCCTTCCTTTATCATGAGATGTGATATCCAACTCCTTCCCATTCCAATCCTGAGACCCTTCCGATATCATGAGATTTGTTATCTCAATGCTTCTAATATCAAACTTGAGACCCTCCCTATAGCATGAGATGTGACATCCAAGTCCTTCCCATTCCAATCCTGAGACCCTTCCTATAGCATGAGATGTGATATCTCTATGCTTCTAATACCAAACCTGAGACCCTTCCTATAACATGAGATGTGATATCTCAATGCCTCTAATACCAAACCTGAGATCCTACCTCTAACATGAAATGTCATATCCATCTCATTCCCTTTCCAAACCTGAGACCCTGCCTATAGCATGAGATGTGATATCCAAGTCCTTCCCATTCCAATCCTGAGACCCTTCCTATAGCATGTGATGTGATATCTGAATGCTTATACCAAACCTGAGACCCTTCCTATGGCATGAGATGTCATATACAACTCCTTCCCATTCCAATCCTGAGACCCTTCCTATAGCATGAGATGTGATATCTCAATGCTTATACCAAATCTGAGACCCTTCCTATAGCAAGAGATGTGATATCCAACTTCTTCCCATTCCAATCCTGAGACCCTTCCTATAACATGAGATGTGATGTCTAAATGCTTCTAATACCAAACCTGAGATCTTTCCTATAACATGAGATGTGATATCCAACTCCTTCCCATTCCAATCCTGAGACCCTTCCTATAGCATGAGATGTGATATCACAATGCTTATACCAAACCTGAGACCGTTCCTATAGCTTGAGATGTGATATCCATCTCCTTCCCATTCCAATCCTGAGACCCTTCCTATAGCATGAGATGTGATATCTCAAGGCCTCTAATACCAAACCTGAGATCCTTCCTCTAACATGAAATGTGATATCCAACTCCTTCCCCTTCCAAACCTGAGAGCCTTCCTATAGCATGGGATATGATATCCAAGTCCTTCCCATTCCAATCCTGAGACCCTTCCTATAACATGAAATGTGATATCCAACTCCTTCCCATTCCAACCTGAGACCCTTCCTATATCATGAGATGGGATATCTCAATGCTTCTAATACCAAACCTGAGACTCTTCCTATAACATGAGATGGGATATCCAACTCCTTCCCATTCCAATCCTAAGACCCTTTCGATAGCAGAGATGTGATATCTCAATGCTTATACCAAACCTGAGACCCTTCCTCTAGCATGAGATGTGATATCCAACTCCTTCCCATTCCAATCCTGAGACCCTTCCTATAGCATGAGATGTGATATCCAACTCCTTCCCATTCCAATCCTGAGACCCTTCCTATAGCCTGAGATCTGATATCTCAATGCCTCTAATACCAAACCTGAGATCCTTCCTCTAACATGAAATGTGATATCCAACTCCTTCCCTTTCCAAACCTGAGAGCCTATCTATAGCATGAGATGTGATATCCAAGTCCTTCCCATTCCAATCCTGAGACACTTCCGATAGCAGAGATGTGATATCTCAATGCTTATACCAAACCTGAGACCCTTCCTATAACATGAGATGTGATATCCAACTCCTTCCCGTTCCAAACCTGAGACCCTTCCTTTAGCATGAGATGTGATATCCAGCTCCTTCCCATTCCAATCCTGAGACACTTCCGATAGCATGAGATGTGATATCTCAATGCTTCTAATATCAAAACTGAGACCCTCCCTATAGCATGATATGTGATATCTAAGTCCTTCCCATTCCAATCCTGAGACCCTTCCTATAGCATGAGATGTGATATCTCAATGCTTCTACCAAACCTGAGACCCTTCCTTTAGCATGAGATGTGATAACCAACTCCTTCCCATTCCAATCCTGAGACCCTTCCTATAGCATGAGATGTGATATCTCAATACTTCTAATACCAAACCTGAGATCCTTCCGATAACATGAGATGTGATATCCAAATCCTTACCCTTCCAAACCTGAGACCCTCCCTTTAGCATGAGATGTGATATCCAACTCCTTCCCATTCCAATCCTGAGAACCTTCTGATAGCATGAGATGTGATATCTCAATGCTTCTATACCAAACCTGAGATCCTTCCGATAGCATGAGATGTGATATCTCAATGCTTCTAATACCAAACCTGAGATCCTTCCTATAACATGAGATGTGATATCCAAATCCTTCCCCTTCCAAACCTGAGACCCTCCCTTTAGCATGAGATGTGATATCCAACTCCTTCCCATTCCAATCCTGAGACTCTTCTGATAGCATGAGATGTGATATCTCAATGCCTCTAATACCAAACCTGAGATCCTACCTCTAACATGAAATGTGATATCCAACTCTTTCCCCTTCCAAACCTGAGAGCCTTCCTATAGCATGAGATGTGAGATCCAAGTCCTTCTAATTCCAATCCTGAGACCCTTCCTATAACATGAGATGTGATATCCAACTCCTTCCCATTCCAACCTGAGACCCTTCCTATAGCATGAGATGGGATATCCAACTCCTTCCAAATCCAATCCTGATACCCTTCCAATAGCATGAGATGTGATATCCCAATGCTTCTACCAAACCTGAGACCCATACTATGGCATGAGATGTGATATCAAACTCCTTCCCCTTCCAAACCTTAGACACTTCCTTTATCATGAGATGTGATATCCAACTCCTTCCCATTCCATCCCTGAGACCCTTCCGATATCATGAGATGTGATATCTCAATGCTTCTAATATCAAACTTGAGACCCTCCTTATAGCATGAGATGTGATATCCAAGTCCTTCCCATTCCAATCCTGAGACCCTTCCTATAGCATGAGATGTGATATCTCAATGCTTCTAATACCAAACCTGAGACCCTTCCTATAACATGAGATGGGAATATCCAACTCCTTCCCATTCCAATCCTGAGACCCTTCCGATAGTAGAGATGTGATATCTCAATGCTTATACCAAACCTGAGATCCTTCCTATAACATGAGATGTGATATCCAACTCCTTCCCATTCCAATCCTGAGACACTTCCTATAGCATGAGATGTGATATCTCACTGCTTATACCAAACCTGAGACCCTTCCTATAGCATGAGATGTGATATCCAACTCCTTCCCATTCCAATCCTGAGACCCTTCCTATAGCATGAGATATGATATCTCAATGCTTCTAATATCAAACTTGAGACCCTCCCTATAGCATGAGATGTGATATCCAAGTCCTTCCCATTCCAATCCTGAGACCCTTCCGATAGCATGAGATGTGATGTCTCAATGCTTCTAATACCAAACCTGAGATCCTTCCTATAACATGAGATGTGATATCCAACTCCTTCCCATTCCAATCCTGAGACCCTTCCTATAGCATGAGATGTAATATCTCAATGCTTATACCAAACCTGAGACCCTTCCTATAGCATGAGATGTGATATCCAACTCCTTCCCATTCCAATCCTGAGACCCTTCCTATAGCATGAGATGTGATATCTCAATGCCGCTAATACCAAACCTGAGACTCTTCTGATAGCATGAGATGTGATATCTCAATGCTTCTAATACCAAACCTGAGATCCTTCCGATAGCATGAGATGTGATATCTCAATGCTTCTAATACCAAACCTGAGATCCTTCCTATAACATGAGATGTGATATCCAAATCCTTCCCCTTCCAAACCTGAGACCCTCCCTTTAGCATGAGATGTGATATCCAACTCCTTCCCATTCCATTCCTGAGACCCTTCTGATAGCATGAGATGTGATATCTCAATGCCTCTAATACCAAACCTGAGATCCTACCTCTAACATGAAATGTGATATCCAACTCTTTCCCCTTCCAAACCTGAGAGCCTTCCTATAGCATGAGATGTGATATCCAAGTCCTTCCCATTCCAATCCTGAGACCCTTCCTATAGCTTGAGATGTGATATCCAACTCCTTCCCATTCCAATTCTGAGACTCTTCCTATACTATGAGACTTGATATCTCAATGCTTCTAATACCAACCGTGAGACCCGTAATATAACATGAGATGTGATATCCAAATCCTTCCCCTTCCAAACCTTAGACCCTTCCTTTATCATGAGATGTGATATCCAACTCCTTCCCATTCCAATCCTGAGACCCTTCCGATATCATGAGATGTGATATCTCAAAGCTTCTAATATCAAACTTGAGACCCTCCCTATAGCATGAGATGTGATATCCAAGTCCTTCCCATTCCAATCCTGAGACCCTTCCTATAGCATGAGATGTGATATCTCAATGCTTCTAATACCAAACCTGAGACCCTTCCTATAACATGAGATGGGAATATCCAACTCCTTCCCATTCCAATCCTGAGACCCTTCCGATAGCAGAGATGTGATATCTCAATGCTTATACCAAACCTGAGATCCTTCCTATAACATGAGATGTAATATCCAACTCCTTCCCATTCCAATCCTGACACCCATTCTATAGCATGGGATATGATATCTCAATACTTCTAATACCAAACGTGAGATCCTTCCGATAACATGAGATGTGATATCCAAATCCTTCCCCTTCCAAACCTGAGACCCTCCCTTTAGCATGAGATGTGATATCCAACTCCTTCCCATTCCAATACTGAGACCCTTCTGATAGCATGAGATGTGATATCTCAATGCTTCTAATACCAAACCTGAGATCCTTCCGATAGCATGAGATGTGATATCTCAATGCTTCTAATACCAAACCTGAGATCCTTCCTATAACATGAGATGTGATATCCAAATCCTTCCCCTTCCAAACCTGAGACCCTCCCTTTAGCATGAGATGTGATATCCAACTCCTTCCCATTCCATTCCTGAGACCCTTCTGATAGCATGAGATGTGATATCTCAATGCCTCTAATACCAAACCTGAGAATCTACCTCTAACATGAAATGTGATATCCAACTCTTTCCCCTTCCAAACCTGAGAGCCTTCCTATAGCATGAGATGTGATATCCAAGTCCTTCCCATTCCAATCCTGAGACCCTTCCTATAGCTTGAGATGTGATATCCAACTCCTTCCCATTCCAATTCTGAGACCCTTCCTATACTCTGAGACTTGATATCTCAATGCTTCTAATACCAAACCTGAGACCCGTAATATAACATGAGATGTGATATCCAAATCCTTCCCCTTCCAAACGTTAGACCCTTCCTTTATCATGAGATGTGATATCCAACTCCTTCCCATTCCAATCCTGAGACCCTTCCGATATCATGAGATGTGATATCTCAAAGCTTCTAATATCAAACTTGAGACCCTCCCTATAGCATGAGATCTGATATCCAAGTCCTTCCCATTCCAATCCTGAGACCCTTCCTATAGCATGAGATGTGATATCGCAATGCTTCTAATACCAAACCTGAGACCCTTCCTATAACATGAGATGGGAATATCCAACTCCTTCCCATTCCAATCCTGAGACCCTTCCGATAGCAGAGATGTGATATCTCAATGCTTATACCAAACCTGAGACCCTTCCTATGGCATGAGATGTGATATCCAACTCCTTGCCATTCAAATCCTGAGACCCTTCCTATAGCATGAGAAAGGATATCCAACTCCTTCCCAATCCAATCCTGAGACCCTTCCGATAGCAGAGACGTGATATCTCAATGCTTCTACCAAACCTGAGACCCTTCCTTTAGCATGAGATGTGATATCCAAATCCTTCACATTCCAATCCTGAGACCCTTCCTATAGCATGAGATGTGATATCTCAATGCTTCTAATACCAAACCTGAGATCCTTCCTATAACATGAGATGTGATATCCAATTCCTTCCCATTCCAAACCTGAGACCCTTCCTATTGGATGAGTTGTGATATCCAACTCCTTCCCATTCCAACCCTGAGACCCTTCCTATAGCATGAGATGTGATGTCTCAATGCTTCTAATACCAAACCTGAGATCCTTCCTATAACATGAGATGTGATATCCAACTCCTTCCATTTCAATCCTGAGACCCGTCCTATAGCATGAGATGTGATATCTCAATGCTTATACCAAACCTGAGACCCTTCCTATAGCATGAGATGTGATATCCAACTACTTCCCATTCCAATCCTGAGACCCTTCCTATAGCATGAGATGTGATATCTCAATGCTTCTAATACCAAACCTGAGATCCTTCCTCTAACATGAAATGTGATATCCAACTCCTTCCCTTTCCAAACCTAAGAGCCTATCTATAGCATGAGATGTGATATCCAGGTCCTTCCCATTCCAATCCTTAGACCCTTCCTACAGCATGCAATATGATATCTCAATGATTCTAATAACAAACCTGAGACCCGTCCTATAGCATGAGATATGATATCCAAGTCCTTCCCATTCCAATCCTGAGACCCTTCCTATAACATGAAATGTGATATCCAACTCCTTCCCATTCCAACCTGAGACCCTTCCTATAGCATGAGATGGGATATCCAACTTCTTCCAAGTCCAATACTGATACCCTTCCGATAGCATGAGATGTGATATCCCAATGCTTCTACCAAACCTGAGACCCATACTATGGCATGAGATGTGATATCAAACTCCTTCCCATTCCAATCCTGAGACCCTTCCTATAGCTTGAGGTGTGATATCCAACTCCTTCCCATTCCAATTCTGAGACCCTTCTTATACCATGAGACTTGATATCTCAATGCTTCTAATACCAAACCTGAGACCCGTCCTATAACATGAGATGTGATATCCAAATCCTTCCCCTTCCAAACCTTAGACCCTTCCTTTATCATGAGATGTGATATCCAACTCCTTCCCATTCCAATCCTGAGACCCTTCCGATATCATGAGATTTGTTATCTCAATGCTTCTAATATCAAACTTGAGACCCTCCCTATAGCATGAGATGTGACATCCAAGTCCTTCCCATTCCAATCCTGAGACCCTTCCTATAGCATGAGATGTGATATCTCTATGCTTCTAATACCAAACCTGAGACCCTTCCTATAACATGAGATGTGATATCTCAATGCCTCTAATACCAAACCTGAGATCCTACCTCTAACATGAAATGTGATATCCATCTCATTCCCTTTCCAAACCTGAGACCCTGCCTATAGCATGAGATGTGATATCCAAGTCCTTCCCATTCCAATCCTGAGACCCTTCCTATAGCATGTGATGTGATATCTGAATGCTTATACCAAACCTGAGACCCTTCCTATGGCATGAGATGTCATATACAACTCCTTCCCATTCCAATCCTGAGACCCTTCCTATAGCATGAGATGTGATATCTCAATGCTTATACCAAATCTGAGACCCTTCCTATAGCAAGAGATGTGATATCCAACTTCTTCCCATTCCAATCCTGAGACCCTTCCTATAACATGAGATGTGATGTCTAAATGCTTCTAATACCAAACCTGAGATCTTTCCTATAACATGAGATGTGATATCCAACTCCTTCCCATTCCAATCCTGAGACCCTTCCTATAGCATGAGATGTGATATCACAATGCTTATACCAAACCTGAGACCGTTCCTATAGCTTGAGATGTGATATCCAACTCCTTCCCATTCCAATCCTGAGACCCTTCCTATAGCATGAGATGTGATATCTCAAGGCCTCTAATACCAAACCTGAGATCCTTCCTCTAACATGAAATGTGATATCCAACTCCTTCCCCTTCCAAACCTGAGAGCCTTCCTATAGCATGGGATATGATATCCAAGTCCTTCCCATTCCAATCCTGAGACCCTTCCTATAACATGAAATGTGATATCCAACTCCTTCCCATTCCAACCTGAGACCCTTCCTATATCATGAGATGGGATATCTCAATGCTTCTAATACCAAACCTGAGACTCTTCCTATAACATGAGATGGGATATCCAACTCCTTCCCATTCCAATCCTAAGACCCTTTCGATAGCAGAGATGTGATATCTCAATGCTTATACCAAACCTGAGACCCTTCCTACGGCATGAGATGTCATATACAACTCCTTCCCATTCCAATCCTGAGGCCCTTCCTATAGCACGAGATGTGATATCTCAATGCTTATACCAAACCTGAGACCCTTCCTCTAGCATGAGATGTGATATCCAACTCCTTCCCATTCCAATCCTGAGACCCTTCCTATAGCATGAGATGTGATATCCAACTCCTTCCCATTCCAATCCTGAGACCCTTCCTATAGCCTGAGATCTGATATCTCAATGCCTCTAATACCAAACCTGAGACCCTTCCTCTAGCATGAAATGTGATATCCAACTCCTTCCCTTTCCAAACCTGAGAGCCTATCTATAGCATGAGATGTGATATCCAAGTCCTTCCCATTCCAATCCTGAGACACTTCCGATAGCAGAGATGTGATATCTCAATGCTTATACCAAACCTGAGACCCTTCCTATAACATGAGATGTGATATCCAACTCCTTCCCGTTCCAAACCTGAGACCCTTCCTTTAGCATGAGATGTGATATCCAGCTCCTTCCCATTCCAATCCTGAGACACTTCCGATAGCATGAGATGTGATATCTCAATGCTTCTAATATCAAAACTGAGACCCTCCCTATAGCATGATATGTGATATCTAAGTCCTTCCCATTCCAATCCTGAGACCCTTCCTATAGCATGAGATGTGATATCTCAATGCTTCTACCAAACCTGAGACCCTTCCTTTAGCATGAGATGTGATAACCAACTCCTTCCCATTCCAATCCTGAGACCCTTCCTATAGCATGAGATGTGATATCTCAATACTTCTAATACCAAACCTGAGATCCTTCCGATAACATGAGATGTGATATCCAAATCCTTCCCCTTCCAAACCTGAGATCCTTCCTATAACATGAGATGTGATATCCAAATCCTTCCCCTTCCAAACCTGAGACCCTCCCTTTAGCATGAGATGTGATATCCAACTCCTTCCCATTCCAATCCTGAGACTCTTCTGATAGCATGAGATGTGATATCTCAATGCCTCTAATACCAAACCTGAGATCCTACCTCTAACATGAAATGTGATATCCAACTCTTTCCCCTTCCAAACCTGAGAGCCTTCCTATAGCATGAGATGTGATATCCAAGTCCTTCTAATTCCAATCCTGAGACCCTTCCTATAACATGAGATGTGATATCCAACTCCTTCCCATTCCAACCTGAGACCCTTCCTATAGCATGAGATGGGATATCCAACTCCTTCCAAATCCAATCCTGATACCCTTCCAATAGCATGAGATGTGATATCCCAATGCTTCTACCAAACCTGAGACCCATACTATGGCATGAGATGTGATATCAAACTCCTTCCCCTTCCAAACCTTAGACACTTCCTTTATCATGAGATGTGATATCCAACTCCTTCCCATTCCATCCCTGAGACCCTTCCGATATCATGAGATGTGATATCTCAATGCTTCTAATATCAAACTTGAGACCCTCCTTATAGCATGAGATGTGATATCCAAGTCCTTCCCATTCCAATCCTGAGACCCTTCCTATAGCATGAGATGTGATATCTCAATGCTTCTAATACCAAACCTGAGACCCTTCCTATAACATGAGATGGGAATATCCAACTCCTTCCCATTCCAATCCTGAGACCCTTCCGATAGTAGAGATGTGATATCTCAATGCTTATACCAAACCTGAGATCCTTCCTATAACATGAGATGTGATATCTGTTAAGACGGATTTCTGAACTCTGTCCTGGTGGCGCAGAAGTTCAGAAGGCCAACCTAATTACTTGGAACAGGGTAACCTCTGGACAAGCCAGACCAATCAAGGTAGCGATCGCGGCGGTCAAGACTAGGTCTCAAGAGGGGTGAGGGTGACTGAAAGCCCGCAGTGAGCACACAAAGCAAGAGCGCTGACAAACTACTCCAAACAGTTGTTATATCAAAAATAGATAAACATTTATTTTAAGGCCTTTAAAATAATGACCGTAGTGAGAAAATCACAATATCACAATATTAAACCAACACATACCATATCAACACAATATATATACAAATACACAGTCGCAAGCGTTTAAAGCACGAAATATGTAGTCCACCTGCCAGGGAAGGAAAACAGGCAGTGCGATAATGCTTTCGACTCAGTTCGCCTTCATAGGCACCTAACTAGATGGAAGTCCGAGCCCTGCGAAGAGTGGAGCCTTGTGCTCAAAGTACCTGCCACGCCGGTGCCGATGGGCACAAGGGGAAGCTCTTTGGAGGAAGTCAGGCGGTTCACGTTAGTGCACAGCAGAAGAAGAACAGGTTCCGCAGCTCAAGCGCAGCCTCCACAGCGGGCAGAAGCAGAGCGCGAGCGCGGCAAAAGGGTGCTGTTTTTACACAGCAGGGAAAAGCAATGGGATACTGCAGGAGGGCGACCAGATCCTAGATATACTACTCACCGGTCTCCGAAGCAAGCAGACCCAGGCTTCTCCATGATAGTTTCAGCAGCTGGCAGGTTCAGAAGAGCAGGGAACGCTTTGTAGTCGTGTAGAGCAAAAAGACGTCCCAATCGACGAAACCGGCACAGTTTTGTTGCCGCACAGGACAACGGAGCGGCCGTGCGTATTCGAGCCAAATGAACCCTCCTCCCTTCAGACCTGGGGACGCCAAGCGTACGAAGCGTGGGAGAGGGACAAGGACTCGCAATACAACACAACCTGGCGGCGGTTGCAGAGCCAAACTCCTTGGTAAGCTGGTCAGTCAACTGGATGGCCCAGAGACGCTTCCGAAGGCTTACTTGGCAGGAGATGGTTGAAGAGGCCGGGAATAGCTGTTCCTGCTATTCCAAAGGTCGAAGCACCAGTACAGGCCTTCTGGTTCGATCAAAGGAGGACAGGGGCTCTCCGGACGACAGCAGTGCAAAGGAGGATTCCTTCAGCGGTTCACCAGCGATTCCTCGGTCCAGCCTCGTAGTTGCAGGATACTTGGCTCCTGTATTCCTTCGTTCGTGAGAACTCAGGAGATCGACATGGTAGTGGTGTTTCCAGCCCCCTCTTATCCACGGTTCCCTTCGCGCCAAAACGGAGGGGAGCCAATGGGAGGTCCGCTCATCAAAACACATACCATACGTGGACCAATCACGGACCACGGTGGTCCCAGGCATTCACACCACCCTAGACTCTCTGGCACCCAGGATGTGTATTGGGACCAGATATCCCAGCCCACACCCTGGAGGCACACAAACGACATGTAGAAGCCCGCGAAAGCAACCACGTTTCGCGGGAAAGTACATGCCCAAATAAGGAAGGCCCCGGGTCGCCGGACCTGGGGAAGGTGAAGGGAGCAAGACGGACAGTGGACAGGACAAAGGAGCCTCGCGGCCTGGCCATTTTGGGAGCCAGGCCACCATTTTGGGTTCAGTGCAAAAACGTGCTCAGAACGCCAAAAGGAGCTCAAAATAAACAAAACGATCGCTGCCACCATTCCAGTCCCTGAATGACTTGCACCGATCAAATACCATCCTAAAAGAGTATCTAGGGCCTGTAGAAGGCTAGAGACCCAAGAGAGCTGTAACTTAGCTTACAGTGCCCTCTTGTGTCGTGTTGCACTAAAGCTGCGACACGATAAAAGAAACTACGGGAAACCACGTTCCCCGGTACTGACTGTCTTAAGGGCATGTCAGTTTCCCCGTAAGAAAGGAGCGAAAGCCCAGAGAAGTGCGGCAGAAGGCTGTACTTCTCTGGCAAAGTCAATAACAAGGTTAAAAACAATAGCAAAAAAGTTTAGGGGTTGCCACATGGAAGGAAAATTCCCTACAATTACGAAATCTTTCCTAACACTCGCCCCTCCCAGACTATGGACAGGGGGAACTAATCCACCCCTGGATGAGTCTCTTGTTCAGGTCGGTTAAACATTCTGGACAACCCATCAGCATTGCTATGTTGGACACCTGGTCTATGCTCAATAGTGAAGTCGAAGCCTTGAAGACTTATGGACCACCTAAGCAACTTTGGATTCTCCCCCTTCATGTTCATTAGCCACTTTAACGGCTTATGGTCAGTCTGCACAGTGAAGTGGGTCCCATAGAGGTAGGGCCTCAGCTTCCTTAGGGCCCACACAACAGAGAAACATTCTTTCTCTACCGTGGACCACCTGAGCTCTCTGTCCTTAAGCTGGCGACTAATAAAACCGATAGGGTGTTCCTTACCCTTCTCATCTACTTGTGATAGTACAGCTCCTATCCCAGTGTCAGAGGCATCCGTCTGCACGATAAAAGGTCTTTGATAATCAGGGGCCCTGAGCACAGGGGCCTGGCACAAGGAGTCTTTTAAGCCATTGAAGGTCTTCTCACACTCGTCGGTCCAAGTTACCTTCTTGGGTTTCTTCGGAGTTGTGAGGGCAGTCAGAGGAGCAGCTATGGTACCATAGTCTGCCACAAAATTGCGGTAATACCCCGTGAGTCCTAAAAAGGCTCTCACTTGGGTTTGCGTAGTGGGGGTAGGCCAGTCTTGTACTGCTTGTACTTTACTGGGTAGAGGCTGTATCCTCCCTCCACCTACTTCATGTCCAAGGTAAACCACTGAGCCTTGTCCAATCTGGCACTTACTAGCCTTTATGGTCAAGTGGGCTTTCTGAAGAGCCTGGAGCACAATCCCGAGGTGTTTCACATGGTCTTCCCAGGTGGCACTGAAAACTGCTATATCGTCCAGATATGCAAGACAGAATTCGTCCAACCCATTCAACACATGATTCACAAGCCTCTGGAAAGTGGCAGGTGCATTCTTCAACCCGAACGGCATTACCCGGAATTGGTAAAGGCCGTCTGGTGTAGAAAATGCTGTCTTCTCCCTGGCATGTTCTGCTAACGCTATTTGCCAATAGCCAGCAGTGAGGTCAAACGTGCTGAGGTACTTGGAGGCACCCAAAGTATCCACCAGCTCATCTGTTCGAGGCAAGGGGTGGGCATCTGTCTTGGTGACAGCATTCAGAGCCCTGTAATCCACGCAGAACCTCAATTCAGAAGTGCCTGCCTTTGGAACCAGAACCACAGGACTGGACCAAGGACTACTAGAGGGTTCAATCACCCCAAGGTCTAACATTTTGTTGACCTCGGTCTTAATATAAGACCGTACTTTATCCGACATCCTGTATCCCCTACTTTTGGTAGGTACACTGTCTCCTGTGTCAATGTTATGTTTGCACCAAGGTGTCAAACCAGGGGACTGTGAAAACAGGGGGGAAAACTGCCTAAGCAAATTTTTCACCTCAGCCTGCTGATCGGAAGTCAGGTGAGGGGCCACTCGGACACCCTCAACGGAGCTATCTGAAGGACCGCTCTGGAACAGGTCGGGGAGAGGTTCTGACTCCTCTTCCTCAACGTCTGACGCCAGTAGCAGTGCTGCGATTTCGACTCTTGGGACGAAAGCCTTCAGCCTATTTACGTGGAACACTTTTGGAGCCTGTCCAGGCCTTCCAAGGTCCACTAAATAGTTTACCTCACCCAGGGGCTCCACCACTGTGTAAGGGCCTGACCATTTGTCCTGTAAAGCTCGAGGCCTTATAGGATTCATGATCAGGACTTGCTGACCAGGTGTAAAGTTGATGAGGGAAGCTTTCTGGTCGTACCAATGTTTCACCAGCGCTTGCCCTGCCTTCAATTTATCACTAGCCAAGCCCATCAGAAGTACCATCCGTTTTCTGAGCCCTAGCACATAGTCAACTACATTGGTAGTAACAGGGGGAGTGGGCATCTCCCATCCCTCCTTGACAATGGCTAAGGGTCCCCGTACGGGATGACCGAACAGAAGTTCGAAGGGGCTGAAGCCAACACCCTCCTGTGGTACCTCTCGGTAGGCAAACAGCAAGCATGGTAAAAGAAGATCCCATTTTCTTCTCTGAGGCTCCTCCAGAGCCCCAATCATGCTCTTTAACGTTCTGTTGAAACGTTCCACCAGACCATTGGTCTGGGGGTGGTATGCAGAAGAGAACTTGTAGGTGACCCCACATTCTTTCCACATAGCCTGCATATACTTCGACATAAAGTTGCTGCCACGATCTGACACAACTTCTTTAGAGAAGCCAACCCTAGTAAATATGCCGAGTAAAGCTTTTGCAACTGACTTGGCAGTTACAGTCTTCAATGGGATGGCCTCAGGATACCTGGTTGCATGGTCGACCAGCACCAGGATAAACCTATTGCCCGAGGATGTTTGCGGGTCAAGGGGACCGACGATGTCGATCCCTACCCTTTCAAATGGTACCCCCACAACTGGGAGCGGTACCAACGGAGCTTGGATTGTCGCGCCAACCTTACCAGACAACTGGCAGGAGGCGCAACTCCTGCAGTGACTTTCTACTTGCACCCCCATCTTGGGCCAGTAGAAGTGCATGGATAACCTTTGCTTGGTCCTCTTCATACCAAGGTGACCAGCAAGGGGAACTTCATGCGCCAACTGCAGGAGGAAGGGTCTAACAGCAAGGGGAACCACCAACCTCCTATGGTCTCCTTCTGTAGTCTCTGTGGGCTCACTATACAGGAGTCCACCTTCCCAATAAATCCTATGCTTCCCAGGAGGTTCACCCTCAAGCTGGGAGCAGGCCTGTCTCCTTAGGCCTTCCAGAGATGGGCACTCACGTTGGCCTTTACTGAATTCGTCCCTATCAGGACCTCCTTCAACTAACAAGTCTTTTAGTTCAGGATGATCGTTGGGGTCGAATACTTCAGGCATCGCCACCTCCTCGTCAGGCTCGGGCGATTGACCAACTTCCTCCACCGCAGTGGTAGGCGAGCTCGGGGGAATATTCTCTTTCCCTCGTTTTGACTTGTAGACTCCTTTCGCCTTGGGTTTCCCCTTCGGCTGGGGCGGCGTATTGGACTTGGCCAATGCTGCCCGTGCTTGAGACCGTGTGTAGGGTCTTTCGGCAGTGTCTCCTACGAGCCCTAAAGCTCTGAGATCATTACCTAATAAGACCTTTCCCGGGACGTTTCTCTGAATGCTCACTGGAATCCTGACTGCTGTACCATTTAAAGTTAGATTAACAGGGATCACGGGAAACATACGGAGGGGGCCGTCAGCCAACTTAGTGGGCATCAGAGTAGCTCTGGCAACTTCCTCTGAGTCTACCAAGGTAGAATCCACTACAGTTCGACTGCACCCACTATCCCTAAGAGCTGGAGTATCCACTCCATTGATCAGCACACTGTCTTTAAAGTAGTGCTTGGTATTATCCGGAATCCTAGCATACGCCTCTGCGACTTTAGGCTCCCAGGAACCCAGGGACACTAAAACTACCTCGGCCTCTATTCCGCTGGGAAATGAGTCCGAGGAGAAGGATGCTCCTGTAATCTCTTCTTCCTCGTAGGAGGAGAAGGCCAGATTAGCGGAGTGGACCCCCAAAGGTCTAACCTTACACCGGGGATCCCCCTTCACATGGTCAGTTGCTCCACAAGAAAAACAAGCCCCAGTGGGTCTGTTTACGTAGGGAGGCTTATTGTAACCAGAGTTCTGTTTCGGAGGCGCACCTCCACTACCCTGTGAGTTCTCTTGTGTCTTACCCTTGTTTTTCTTTTTGTGGCCCTTTTGGGAAGAAGATTTAGCAGATTCCCCACCCTCCATATCTTTGGACTTTTCCCCCTCCTCCTGCTTACCAGGATGAGTTTTGTCCTTATGGGACACTCGATGTGACACCCATAAGTCTGCTGCAATGGCCAGCTTCTTAGGATCTATCTCCTTCGAATCGGCCAAATGCTGCTTAAGCTCCGGGGAAGAAGAAGCAAAAATGTGTTCCAGCATGACAAGATTTATCATGCCGTCGAAGGTAGAAACCTTATAACCTTCGACCCAGCCAGTTAAGTTTTTCAAAGATTCAGCGACATAAGATACCCAAGTACCACCTTCCTTTTTCTTATACTCTCGAAAACGCTTTAAATATTGGGCCGGAGTCTTCCCAAACTTTAAAATGAGAGTCTGCTTTAACATTGCGAAATCAGCCCGCTCAGCCTTCGACATTTCCATAATGGCACTACAGCCAGAATGGGGCAGTCTACTGAGCAACCACGCAATCTTATCAGCACTGTCAACTTTTTGAACCTCGCATGCATACTCAAACGCATTCAGCCAGTCCATAATGTCATTCCTCTCTTCATACACACTGAGCAGATCTTTTGGAAACCGTGGATGAGAGGAGGCCCCAGACCCATGTCCAGGACCCTTGGATCCATTTGCAACCTGAAGCTTGGCCAGTTCCAACTGGTGATCCCTGTCTTTTTGTTTTTCTGCCTGTTCGATTTTTAGTTTGGCTATGCTGAATTCAAGCTCCTGCTGCCTAAACCGCAGCTCTTGCTTCTTGAATTCAAGCATAGCCTCCCCATCAGCACTGGCAGAGGAAACATTAGACATTACATCCTCCCTGTCCTCGTGGTCGTGATGGATCAGTGCAGCGGCAGAACCGTCGGTTCTGCCAGTGAGAGCAGCCCCACCACCTTCCGCACTGTCCTCAGAAGTAATAGCGTCAAGCTGCGCTTCTTGCCACGCCACGATTCTTTGGATCATTTCCAATTTCGTGCCTTGAGAGGAAACACCTCTCTCCGCACACATCTTTTTCAGCGTTTCTGATTTGGAAGCATTTAAAGTTAACAACGTACTTGTTTCCATACTGTTTGATAGGACTATGGCCTTTTTAAAGTTATACTATAACAATTCACTACGTGTACTGTTTGGAATAACCTGAAATGCCTTAGTTCGAGCGCAACACTGGATACCTTCAGTCGTATCCCACCGCTGTACACCAATTTGTTAAGACGGATTTCTGAACTCTGTCCTGGTGGCGCAGAAGTTCAGAAGGCCAACCTAATTACTTGGAACAGGGTAACCTCTGGACAAGCCAGACCAATCAAGGTAGCGATCGCGGCGGTCAAGACTAAGTCTCAAGAGGGGTGAGGGTGACTGAAAGCCCGCAGTGAGCACACAAAGCAAGAGCGCTGACAAACTACTCCAAACAGTTGTTATATCAAAAATAGATACACATTTATTTTAAGGCCTTTAAAATAATGACCGTAGCGAGAAAATCACAATATCACAATATTAAACCAACACACACCATATCAACACAATATATATACAAATACACAGTCGCAAGCGTTTAAAGCACGAAATATGTAGTCCACCTGCCAGGGAAGGAAAACAGGCAGTGCGATAATGCTTTCGACTCAGTTCGCCTTCATAGGCACCTAACTAGATGGAAGTCCGAGCCCTGCGAAGAGTGGAGCCTTGTGCTCAAAGTACCTGCCACGCCGGTGCCGACGGGCACAAGGGGAAGCTCTTTGGAGGAAGTCAGGCGGTTCACGTTAGTGCACAGCAGAAGAAGAACAGGTTCCGCAGCTCAAGCGCAGCCTCCACAGCGGGCAGAAGCAGAGCGCGAGCGCGGCAAAAGGGTGCTGTTTTTACACAGCAGGGAAAAGCAATGGGATACTGCAGGAGGGCGACCAGATCCTAGATATACTACTCACCGGTCCCCGAAGCAAGCAGACCCAGGCTTCTCCACGATAGTTTCAGCAGCTGGCAGGTTCAGAAGAGCAGGGAACGCTTTGTAGTCGTGTAGAGCAAAAAGACGTCCCAATCGACGAAACCGGCACAGTTTTGTTGCCGCACAGGACAACGGAGCGGCCGTGCGTATTCGAGCCAAATGAACCCTCCTCCCTTCAGACCTGGGGACGCCAAGCGTACGAAGCGTGGGAGAGGGACAAGGACTCGCAATACAACACAACCTGGCGGCGGTTGCAGAGCCAAACTCCTTGGTAAGCTGGTCAGTCAACTGGATGGCCCAGAGACGCTTCCGAAGGCTTACTTGGCAGGAGATGGTTGAAGAGGCCGGGAATAGCTGTTCCTGCTATTCCAAAGGTCGAAGCACCAGTACAGGCCTTCTGGTTCGATCAAAGGAGGACAGGGGCTCTCCGGACGACAGCAGTGCAAAGGAGGATTCCTTCAGCGGGTCACCAGCGATTCCTCGGTCCAGCCTCGTAGTTGCAGGATACTTGGCTCCTGTATTCCTTCGTTCGTGAGAACTCAGGAGATCGACATGGTAGTGGTGTTTCCAGCCCCCTCTTATCCACGGTTCCCTTCGCGCCAAAACGGAGGGGAGCCAATGGGAGGTCCGCTCATCAAAACACATACCATACGTGGACCAATCACGGACCACGGTGGTCCCAGGCATTCACACCACCCTAGACTCTCTGGCACCCAGGATGTGTATTGGGACCAGACATCCCAGCCCACACCCTGGAGGCACACAAACGACATGTAGAAGCCCGCGAAAGCAACCACGTTTCGCGGGAAAGTACATGCCCAAATAAGGAAGGCCCCGGGTCGCCGGACCTGGGGAAGGTGAAGGGAGCAAGACGGACAGTGGACAGGACAAAGGAGCCTCGCGGCCTGGCCATTTTGGGAGCCAGGCCACCATTTTGGGTTCAGTGCAAAAACGTGCTCAGAACGCCAAAAGGAGCTCAAAATAAACAAAACGATCGCTGCCACCATTCCAGTCCCTGAATGACTTGCACCGATCAAATACCATCCTAAAAGAGTATCTAGGGCCTGTAGAAGGCTAGAGACCCAAGAGAGCTGTAACTTAGCTTACAGTGCCCTCTTGTGTCGTGTTGCACTAAAGCTGCGACACGATAAAAGAAACTACGGGAAACCACGTTCCCCGGTACTGACTGTCTTAAGGGCATGTCAGTTTCCCCGTAAGAAAGGAGCGAAAGCCCAGAGAAGTGCGGCAGAAGGCTGTACTTCTCTGGCAAAGTCAATAACAAGGTTAAAAACAATAGCAAAAAGATTAGGGGTTGCCACATGGAAGGAAAATTCCCTACAATTACGAAATCTTTCCTAACAATATCCAACTCCTTCCCATTCCAATCCTGAGACACTTCCTATAGCATGAGATGTGATATCTCACTGCTTATACCAAACCTGAGACCCTTCCTATAGCATGAGATGTGATATCCAACTCCTTCCCATTCCAATCCTGAGACCCTTCCTATAGCATGAGATATGATATCTCAATGCTTCTAATATCAAACTTGAGACCCTCCCTATAGCATGAGATGTGATATCCAAGTCCTTCCCATTCCAATCCTGAGACCCTTCCGATAGCATGAGATGTGATGTCTCAATGCTTCTAATACCAAACCTGAGATCCTTCCTATAACATGAGATGTGATATCCAACTCCTTCCCATTCCAATCCTGAGACCCTTCCTATAGCATGAGATATAATATCTCAATGCTTATACCAAACCTGAGACCCTTCCTATAGCATGAGATGTGATATCCAACTCCTTCTCATTCCAATCCTGAGACCCTTCCTATAGCATGAGATGTGATATCTCAATGCCACTAATACCAAACCTGAGATCCTTCCTCTAACATGAAATGTGATATCCAACTCCTTCCCATTCCAATCCTGAGACACTTCCTATAGCATGAGATGTGATATCTAAATGCTTCTAATACCAAACTTGAGACTCTTCCTATAACATGAGATGGGATATCCAACTCCTTCCCATTCAATCCTTAGACCCTTCCTACAGCATGCAATATGATATCTCAATGATTCTAATAACAAACCTGAGACCCGTCCTATAACATGAGATGGGATATCCAACACCTTCCCATTCCAATCCTGAGACACTTCCGATAGCAGAGATGTGATATCTCAATGCTTATACCAAACCTGAGACCCTTCCTATAACATGAGATGTGATATCCAACTCCTTCCCATTCCAAACCTGAGACCCTTCCTATAGCATATGTGATATCCAACACATTCCCATTCCAAACATGAGACCCTTCCTATAGCAGGAATGTAATATCCAACTCCTTCCCATTCCAATCCTGAGACCATTCCTATAGCATGAGATGTGATATCTCAATGCTTCTAATACCAAACCTGAGATCCTTCCTCTGACATGAGATGTGATATCCAATTCCTCCCCATTCCAAACCTGAGAACCTTCCTACAGCATGCGATGTGATATCTCAATGCTTCTAATACCAAACCTGAGACCAGTCCTATAACATGAGATTGGATATCCAACTCCTTCCCCTTCCAAACCTGAGACCCTTCCTATAGCATGAGATGTGATATCCAACTTCTTCCCATTCCAATCCTGAGACCCTTCCTATAACATGAGATGTGATGTCTCAATGCTTCTAATACCAAACCTGAGATCTTTCCTATAACATGAGATGTGATATCCAACTCCTTCCCATTCCAATCCTGAGACCCTTCCTATAGCATGAGATGTGCTATCTCAATGCTTATACCAAACCTGAGACCCTTCCTAAAGCTTGAGATGTGATATCCAACTCCTTCCCATTCCAATCCTGAGACCCTTCCTATAACATGAAATGTGATATCCAACTCCTTCCCATTCCAACCTGAGACCCTCCCTATAGCATGAGATGTGATATCTCAAGGCCTCTAATACCAAACCTGAGATCCTTCCTCTAATATGAAATGTGATATCCAACTCCTTCTCCTTCCAAACCTGAGAGCCTTCCTATAGCATGAGATATGATATCCAAGTCCTTCCCATTCCAATCCTGAGACCCTTCCTATAACATGAAATGTGATATCCAACTCCTTCCCATTCCAACCTGAGACCCTTCCTATAGCATGAGATGGGATATCCAACTCCTTCCAAATCCAATACTGATACCCTTCCAATAGCATGAGATGTGATATCCCAATGCTTCTATCAAACCTGAGAACCATACTATGGCATGAGATGTGATATCAAACTCCTTCCCATTCCAATCCTGAGACTCTTCCTATAGCTTGAGATGTGATATCCAACTCCTTCCCATTCCAATTCTGAGACCCTTCCTATACCATGAGACTTGATATCTCAATGCTTCTAATACCAAACCTGAGACCCGTCCTATAACATGAGATGTGATATCCAAATCTTTCCCCTTCCAAACCTTAGACCCTTCCTTTATCATGAGATGTGATATCCAACTCCTTCCCATTCCAATCCTGAGACCCTTCCGATATCATGAGATTTGTTATCTCAATGCTTCTAATATCAAAATTGAGACACTCCCTATAGCATGAGATGGGATATCCAACTCCTTCCCATTCCAATCCTGAGACCCTTCCGATAGCAGAGATGTGATATCTCAATGCTTATACCAAATCTGAGACCCTTCCTATAGCATGAGATGTGATATCCAACTCCTTCCCATTCCAATCCTGAGACCCTTCCTATAGCATGAGATGTGATGTCTCAATGCTTCTAATACCAAACCTGAGATCCTTCCTATAACATGAGATGTGATATCCTACTCCTTCCCATTCCAATCCTGAGACCCTTCCTATAGCATGAGATGTGCTATCTCAATGCTTATACCAAACCTGAGACCCTTCCTAAAGCTTGAGATGTGATATCCAACTCCTTCCCATTCCAATCCTGAGACCCTTCCTATAGCATGAGATGTGATATCTCAAGGCCTCTAATACCAAACCTGAGATCCTTCCTCTAACATGAAATGTGATATCCAACTCCTTCCCCTTCCAAACCTGAGAGCCTTCCTATAGCATGAGATATGATATCCAAGTCCTTCCCATTCCAATCCTGAGACCCTTCCTATAACATGAAATGTGATATCCAACTCCTTCCCATTCCAACCTGAGACCCTTCCTATAGCATGAGATGGGATATCCAACTCCTTCCAAATCCAATACTGATACCCTTCCAATAGCATGAGATGTGATATCCCAATGCTTCTACCAAACCTGAGACCCATACTATGGCATGAGATGTGATATCAAACTCCTTCCCATTCCAATCCTGAGACTTTTCCTATAGCTTGAGATGTGATATCCAACTCCTTCACATTCCAATTCTGAGACCCTTCCTATGCCATGAGACTTGATATCTCAATGCTTCTAATACCAAACCTGAGACCCGTCCTATAACATGAGATGTGATATCCAAATCTTTCCCCTTCCAAACCTTAGACACTTCCTTTATCATGAGATGTGATATCCAACTCCTTCCCATTCCAATCCTGAGACCCTTCCGATATCATGAGATTTGTTTTCTCAATGCTTCTAATATCAAACTTGAGACCCTCCCTATAGCATGAGATGTGACATCCAAGTCCTCCCCATTCCAATCCTGAGACCCTTCCTATAGCATGAGATGTGATATCTCAATGCTTCTAATACCAAACCTGAGACCCTTCCTATAACATGAGATGGGATATCCAACTCCTTCCCATTCCAATCCTGAGACCCTTCCGATAGCAGAGATGTGATATCTCAATGCTTATACCAATCCTGAGACCCTTCCTATGGCCTGAGATGTCATATACAACTCCTTCCCAATCCAATCCTGAGACCCTTCCTATAGCATGAGATGTGATATCTCAATGCTTATACCAAATGTGAGACCCTTCCTATAGCATGAGATGTGATATCCAACTCCTTCCCATTCCAATCCTGAGACCCTTCCTATAGCATGAGATGTGATGTCTCAATGCTTCTAATACCAAACCTGAGATCCTTCCTATAACATGAGATGTGATATCCAACTCCTTCCCATTCCAATCCTGAGACCCTTCGTATAGCATGAGATGTGATGTCTCAATGCTTCTAATACCAAACCTGAGAACCTTCCTACAGCATGCGATGTGATATCTCAATGCTTCTAATACCAAAACTGAGACCAGTCCTATAACATGAGATTGGATATCCAACTCCTTCCCCTTCCAAACCTGAGACCCTTCCTATAGCATGAGATGTGATATCCAACTTCTTCCCATTCCAATCCTGAGACCCTTCCTATAACATGAGATGTGATGTCTCAATGCTTCTAATACCAAACCTGAGATCTTTCCTATAACATGAGATGTGATATCCAACTCCTTCCCATTCCAATCCTGAGACCCTTCCTATAGCATGAGATGTGATATCTCAATGCTTATACCAAACCTGAGACCCTTCCTAAAGCTTGAGATGTGATATCCAACTCCTTCCCATTCCAATCCTGAGACCCTTCCGATATCATGAGATTTGTTATTTTAATGCTTCTAATGTCAAACTTGAGACCCTCCCTATAGCATGAGATGTGACATCCAAGTCCTCCCCATTCCAATCCTGAGACCCTTCCTATAACATGAGATGTCATATACAACTCCTTCCCAATCCAATCCTGAGACCCTTCCTATAGCATGAGATGTGATATCTCAATGCTTATACCAAATCTGAGACCCTTCCTATAGCATGAGATGTGATATCCAACTCATTCCCATTCCAATCCTGAGACCCTTCCTATAGCATGAGATGTGATGTCTCAATGCTTCTAATACCAAACCTGAGATCCTTCCAATAACATGAGATGTGATATCCAACTCCTTCCCATTCCAATCCTGAGACCCTTCCGATATCATGAGATTTGTTATTTTAATGCTTCTAATGTCAAACTTGAGACCCTCCCTATAGCATGAGATGTGACATCCAAGTCCTCCCCATTCCAATCCTGAGACCCTTCCTATAACATGAGATGTCATATACAACTCCTTCCCAATCCAATCCTGAGACCCTTCCTATAGCATGAGATGTGATATCTCAATGCTTATACCAAATCTGAGACCCTTCCTATAGCATGAGATGTGATATCCAACTCATTCCCATTCCAATCCTGAGACCCTTCCTATAGCATGAGATGTGATGTCTCAATGCTTCTAATACCAAACCTGAGATCCTTCCAATAACATGAGATGTGATATCCAACTCCTTCCCATTCCAATCCTGAGACCCTTATGATAGCATGAGATGTGATATCTCAATGCCTCTAATACCAAACCTGAGATACTTCCGATAGCATGAGATGTGATATCTCAATGCTTCTAATACCAAACCTGAGATTCTTCCTATAACATGAGATGTGATTTCCAAATCCTTCCCCTTCCAAACCTGAGACCCTCCATTTAGCATGAGATGTGATATACAACTCCTTCCCATTCCAATCCTGAGACCCTTCTGATAGCATGAGATGTGATATCTCAATGCCTCTAATACCAAACCTGAGATCCTATCTCTAACATGAAATGTGATATCCATCTCCTTCCCTTTCCAAACCTGAGGCCCTGCATATAGCATGAGATGTGATATCCAAGTCCTTCCCATTCCGAACCTGAGACCCTTCCTATAGCATGTGATGTGATATCTCAATGCTTATACCAAACCTGAGACCCTTCCTATGGCATGAGATGTCATATACAACTCCTTCCCATTCCAATCCTGAGACCCTTCCTATAGCATGAGATGTGATATCTCAATGCTTATACCAAACCTGAGACCCTTCCTATAGCATGAGATGTGATATCCAACTTCTTCCCATTCCAATCCTGAGACCCTTCCTATAACATGAGATGTGATGTCTCAATGCTTCTAATACCAAACCTGAGATATTTCCTATAACATGAGATGTGATATCCAACTCCTTCCCATTCCAATCCTGAGACCCTTCCTATAGCATGAGATGTGATATCTCAATGCTTATACCAAACCTGAGACCCTTCCTATAGCTTGAGATGTGATATCCAACTCATTCCCATTCCAATCCTGAGACCCTTCCTATAGCTTGAGATGTGATATCCAACTCCTTCCCCTTCCAAACCTGAGAGCCTTCCTATAGCATGAGATATGATATCCAAGTCCTTCCCATTCCAATCCTGAGACCCTTCCTATAACATGAAATGTGATATCCAACTCCTTCCCATTCCAACCTGAGACCCTTCCTATAGCATGAGATGGGATATCCAACTTCTTCCAAATCCAATCCTGAGACCCTTCCGATAGCAGAGATGTGATATCTCAATGCTTATACCAATCCTGAGACCCTTCCTATGGCCTGAGATGTCATATACAACTCCTTCCCAATCCAATCCTGAGACCCTTCCTATAGCATGAGATGTGATATCTCAATGCTTATACCAAATGTGAGACCCTTCCTATAGCATGAGATGTGATATCCAACTCCTTCCCATTCCAATCCTGAGACCCTTCCTATAGCATGAGATGTGATGTCTCAATGATTCTAATACCAAACCTGAGATCCTTCCTATAACATGAGATGTGATATCCAACTCCTTCCGATTCCAATCCTGAGACCCTTCCTATAGCATGAGATGTGATGTCTCAATGCTTCTAATACCAAACCTGAGAACCTTCCTACAGCATGCGATGTGATATCTCAATGCTTCTTATACCAAACCTGAGACCAGTCCTATAACATGAGATTGGATATCCAACTCCTTCCCCTTCCAAACCTGAGACCCTTCCTATAGCATGAGATGTGATATCCAACTTCTTCCCATTCCAATCCTGAGACCCTTCCTATAACATGAGATGTGATGTCTCAATGCTTCTAATACCAAACCTGAGATCTTTCCTATAACATGAGATGTGATATCCAACTCCTTCCCATTCCAATCCTGAGACCCTTCCTATAGCATGAGATGTGCTATCTCAATGCTTCTAATACCAAACCTGAGACCCTTCCTAAAGCTTGAGATGTGATATCCAACTCCTTCCCATTCCAATCCTGAGACCCTTCCTATAGCATGAGATGTGATATCTCAAGGCCTCTAATACCAAACCTGAGATCCTTCCTCTAACATGAAATGTGATATCCAACTCCTTCCCCTTCCAAACCTGAGAGCCTTCCTATAGCATGAGATATGATATCCAAGTCCTTCCCATTCCAATCCTGAGACCCTTCCTATAACATGAAATGTGATATCCAACTCCTTCCCATTCCAACCTGAGACCCTTCCTATAGCATGAGATGGGATATCCAACTCCTTCCAAATCCAATACTGATACCCTTCCAATAGCATGAGATGTGATATCCCAATGCTTCTACCAAACCTGAGACCCATACTATGGCATGAGATGTGATATCAAACTCATTCCCATTCCAATCCTGAGACTCTTCCTATAGCTTGAGATGTGATATCCAACTCCTTCCCATTCCAATTCTGAGACCCTTCCTATGCCATGAGACTTGATATCTCAATGCTTCTAATACCAAACCTGAGACCCGTCCTATAACATGAGATGTGATATCCAAATCTTTCCCCTTCCAAACCTTAGACCCTTCCTTTATCATGAGATGTGATATCCAACTCCTTCCCATTCCAATCCTGAGACCCTTCCGATATCATGAGATTTGTTATCTCAATGCTTCTAATATCAAACTTGAGACCCTCCCTATAGCATGAGATGTGACATCCAAGTCCTCCCCATTCCAATCCTGAGACCCTTCCTATAACATGAGATGTCATATACAACTCCTTCCCAATCCAATCCTGAGACCCTTCCTATAGCATGAGATGTGATATCTCAATGCTTATACCAAATCTGAGACCCTTCCTATAGCATGAGATGTGATATCCAACTCCTTCCCATTCCAATCCTGAGACCCTTCCTATAGCATGAGATGTGATGTCTCAATGCTTCTAATACCAAACCTGAGATCCTTCCAATAACATGAGATGTGATATCCAACTCCTTCCCATTCCAATCCTGAGACCCTTATGATAGCATGAGATGTGATATCTCAATGCCTCTAATACCAAACCTGAGATACTTCCGATAGCATGAGATGTGATATCTCAATGCTTCTAATACCAAACCTGAGATCCTTCCTATAACATGAGATGTGATTTCCAAATCCTTCCCCTTCCAAACCTGAGACCCTCCATTTAGCATGAGATGTGATATACAACTCCTTCCCATTCCAATCCTGAGACCCTTCTGATAGCATGAGATGTGATATCTCAATGCCTCTAATACCAAACCTGAGATCCTATCTCTAACATGAAATGTGATATCCATCTCCTTCCCTTTCCAAACCTGAGGCCCTGCCTATAGCATGAGATGTGATATCCAAGTCCTTCCCATTCCAATCCTGAGACCCTTCCTATAGCATGTGATGTGATATCTCAATGCTTATACCAAACCTGAGACCCTTCCTATGGCATGAGATGTCATATACAACTCCTTCCCATTCCAATCCTGAGAACCTTCCTATAGCATGAGATGTGATATCTCAATGCTTATACCAAACCTGAGACCCTTCCTATAGCATGAGATGTGATATCCAACTTCTTCCCATTCCAATCCTGAGACCCTTCCTATAACATGAGATGTGATGTCTCAATGCTTCTAATACCAAACCTGAGATATTTCCTATAACATGAGATGTGATATCCAACTCCTTCCCATTCCAATCCTGAGACCCTTCCTATAGCATGAGATGTGATATCTCAATGCTTATACCAAACCTGAGACCCTTCCTATAGCTTGAGATGTGATATCCAACTCCTTCCCATTCCAATCCTGAGACCCTTCCTATAGCTTGAGATGTGATATCCAACTCCTTCCCCTTCCAAACCTGAGAGCCTTCCTATAGCATGAGATATGATATCCAAGTCCTTCCCATTCCAATCCTGAGACCCTTCCTATAACATGAAATGTGATATCCAACTCCTTCCCATTCCAACCTGAGACCCTTCCTATAGCATGAGATGGGATATCCAACTCCTTCCAAATCCAATACTGATACCCTTCCAATAGCATGAGATGTGATATCCCAATGCTTCTACCAAACCTGAGACCCATACTATGGCATGAGATGTGATATCAAACTCATTCCCATTCCAATCCTGAGACTCTTCCTATAGCTTGAGATGTGATATCCAACTCCTTCCCATTCCAATTCTGAGACCCTTCCTATGCCATGAGACTTGATATCTCAATGCTTCTAATACCAAACCTGAGACCCGTCCTATAACATGAGATGTGATATCCAAATCTTTCCCCTTCCAAACCTTAGACCCTTCCTTTATCATGAGATGTGATATCCAACTCCTTCCCATTCCAATCCTGAGACCCTTCCGATATCATGAGATTTGTTATCTCAATGCTTCTAATATCAAACTTGAGACCCTCCCTGTAGCATGAAATGTGACATCCAAGTCCTCCCCATTCCAATCCTGAGACCCTTCCTATAACATGAGATGTCATATACAACTCCTTCCCAATCCAATCCTGAGACCCTTCCTATAGCATGAGATGTGATATCTCAATGCTTATACCAAATCTGAGACCCTTCCTATAGCATGAGATGTGATATCCAACTCCTTCCCATTCCAATCCTGAGACCCTTCCTATAGCATGAGATGGGATGTCTCAATGCTTCTAATACCAAACCTGAGATCCTTCCAATAACATGAGATGTGATATCCAACTCCTTCCCATTCCAATCCTGAGACCCTTATGATAGCATGAGATGTGATATCTCAATGCCTCTAATACCAAACCTGAGATACTTCCGATAGCATGAGATGTGATATCTCAATGCTTCTAATACCAAACCTGAGATCCTTCCTATAACATGAGATGTGATTTCCAAATCCTTCCCCTTCTAAACCTGAGACCCTCCATTTAGCATGAGATGTGATATACAACTCCTTCCCATTCCAATCCTGAGACCCTTCTGATAGCATGAGATGTGATATCTCAATGCCTCTAATACCAAACCTGAGATCCTATCTCTAACATGAAATGTGATATCCATCTCCTTCCCTTTCCAAACCTGAGGCCCTGCCTATAGCATGAGATGTGATATCCAAGTCCTTCCCATTCCAATCCTGAGACCCTTCCTATAGCATGTGATGTGATATCTCAATGCTTATACCAAACCTGAGACCCTTCCTATGGCATGAGATGTCATATACAACTCCTTCCCATTCCAATCCTGAGACCCTTCCTATAGCATGAGATGTGATATCTCAATGCTTATACCAAACCTGAGACCCTTCCTATAGCATGAGATGTGATATCCAATTCCTTCCCATTCCAAACCTGAGACCCTTCCTATTGGATGAGATGTGATATCCAACTCCTTCCCATTCCAACCCTGAGACCCTTCCTATAGCATGAGATGTGATGTCTCAATGCTTCTAATACCAAACCTGAGACCCTTCCTATAGCATGAGATGTGATATCCAACTCCTTCCCGTTCCAAACCTGAGACACTAACTATAGCGTATGTGATATCCAACTCCTTCCCATTCCAAACATGAGACCCTTCCTATAGCAAGAAAGTAATATCCAACTCCTACCCATTCCAATCCTGAGACCCTTCCTATAGCAAGAGATGTGATATCCAAATCCTTCCCATTCCAATCCTGAGACCCTTCCGATAACATGAGATGTGATATCCAACTCATTCCCATTCCAACCTGAGACACTTCCTATAGCATGAGAAGGGATATCCAACTCCTTCCCAATCCAATCCTGAGACCCTTCCGATAGCAGAGATGTGATATCTCAATGCTTATACCAAACCTGAGACCCTTCCTATGGCATGAGATGTGATATCCAACTCCTTCCCATTCAAATCCTGAGACCCTTCCTATAGCATGAGAAGGGATATCCAACTCCTTCCCAATCCAATCCTGAGACCCTTCCGATAGCAGAGACGTGATATCTCAATGCTTCTACCAAACCTGAGACCCTTCCTTTAGCATGAGATGTGATATCCAAATCCTTCACATTCCAATCCTGAGACCCTTCCTATAGCATGAGATGTGATATCTCAATGCTTCTAATACCAAACCTGAGATCCTTCCTATAACATGAGATGTGATATCCAATTCCTTCCCATTCCAAACCTGAGACCCTTCCTATTGGATGAGATGTGATATCCAACTCCTTCCCATTCCAACCCTGAGACCCTTCTTATAGCATGAGATGTGATGTCTCAATGCTTCTAATACCAAACCTGAGATCCTTCCTATAACATGAGATGTGATATCCAACTCCTTCCATTCCAATCCTGAGACCCGTCCTATAGCATGAGATGTGATATCTCAATGCTTATACCAAACCTGAGACCCTTCCTATAGCATGAGATGTGATATCCAACTACTTCCCATTCCAATCCTGAGACCCTTCCTATAGCATGAGATGTGATATCTCAATGCTTCTAATACCAAACCTGAGATCCTTCCTCTAACATGAAATGTGATATCTAACTAATTCCCTTTCCAAACCTAAGAGCCTATCTATAGCATGAGATGTGATATCCAAGTCCTTCCCATTCCAATCCTTAGACCCTTCCTACAGCATGCAATATGATATCTCAATGATTCTAATAACAAACCTGAGACCCGTCTTATAGCATGAGATATGATATCCAAGTCCTTCCCATTCCAATCCTGAGACCCTTCCTATAACATGAAATGTGATATCCAACTCCTTCCCATTCCAACCTGAGACCCTTCCTATAGCATGAGATGGGATATCCAACTTCTTCCAAATCCAATACTGATACCCTTCCGATAGCATGAGATGTGATATCCCAATGCTTCTACCAAACCTGAGACCCATACTATGGCATGAGATGTGATATCAAACTCCTTCCCATTCCAATCCTGAGACCCTTCCTATAGCTTGAGGTGTGATATCCAACTCCTTCCCATTCCAATTCTGAGACCCTTCTTATACCATGAGACTTGATATCTCAATGCTTCTAATACCAAACCTGAGACCCGTCCTATAACATGAGATGTGATATCCAAATCCTTCCCCTTCCAAACCTTAGACCCTTCCTTTATCATGAGATGTGGTATCCAACTCCTTCCCATTCCAATCCTGAGACCCTTCCGATATCATGAGATTTGGTATCTCAATGCTTCTAATATCAAACTTGAGACCCTCCCTATAGCATGAGATGTGACATCCAAGTCATTCCCATTCCAATCCTGAGACCCTTCCTATAGCATGAGATGTGATATCTCTATGCTTCTAATACCAAACCTGAGACCCTTCCTATAAGATGAGATGGGATATCCAACTCCTTCCCATTGCAATCCTGAGACCCTTCCGATAGCAGAGATGTGATATCTCAATGCTTATACCAAACCTGAGACCCTTCCTATGGCCTGAGATGTCATATACAACTCCTTCCCATTCCAATCCTGAGACCCTTCCTTTAGCATGAGATGTGATATCTCAATGCTTATACCAAATCTGAGACCCTTCCTATAGCATGAGATGTGATATCCAAATCCTTCCCATTCCAATCCTGAGACCCTTCCTATAGCATGAGATGTGATATCTCAATGCTTATACCAAACCTGAGAGTCTACCTATAGCATGAGATGTGATATCCAAGTCCATCCCATTCCAATCCTTAGACCCTTCCTACAGCATGCGATGTGATATCTCAATGATTCTAATACCAAACCAGAGACTCTTCCTATAACATGAGATGGGATATCCAACTCCTTCCCATTCCAATCCTGAGCCGCTTCCGATAGCAGAGATGTGATATCTCAATGCTTATACCAAACCTGAGACCCCTTCCTATAACATGAGATGTGATATCCAACTCCTTCCCGTTCCAAACCTGAGACACTAACTATAGCGTATGTGATATCCAACTCCTTCCCATTCCAAACATGAGACCCTTCCTATAGCAAGAAAGTAATATCCAACTCCTACCCATTCCAATCCTGAGACCCTTCCTATAGCAAGAGATGTGATATCCAAATCCTTCCCATTCCAATCCTGAGACCCTTCCGATAACATGAGATGTGATATCCAACTCCTTCCCATTCCAACCTGAGACACTTCCTATAGCATGAGAAGGGATATCCAACTCCTTCCCAATCCAATCCTGAGACCCTTCCGATAGCAGAGATGTGATATCTCAATGCTTATACCAAACCTGAGACCCTTCCTATGGCATGAGATGTGATATCCAACTCCTTGCCATTCAAATCCTGAGACCCTTCCTATAGCATGAGAAGGGATATCCAACTCCTTCCCAATCCAATCCTGAGACCCTTCCGATAGCAGAGACGTGATATCTCAATGCTTCTACCAAACCTGAGACCCTTCCTTTAGTATGAGATGTGATATCCAAATCCTTCACATTCCAATCCTGAGACCCTTCCTATAGCATGAGATGTGATATCTCAATGCTTCTAATACCAAACCTGAGATCCTTCCTATAACATGAGATGTGATATCCAATTCCTTCCCATTCCAAACCTGAGACCCTTTCTATTGGATGAGATGTGATATCCAACTCCTTCCCATTCCAACCCTGAGACCCTTCCTATAGCATGAGATGTGATGTCTCAATGCTTCTAATACCAAACCTGAGATCCTTCCTATAACATGAGATGTGATATCCAACTCCTTCCATTCCAATCCTGAGACCCGTCCTATAGCATGAGATGTGATATCTCAATGCTTATACCAAACCTGAGATCCTTCCTATAACATGAGATGTGATATCCAACTCCTTCCAATCCAATCCTGAGACCCGTCCTATAGCATGAGATGTGATATCTCAATGCTTCTAATACCAAACCTGAGATCCTTCCTCTAACATGAAATGTGATATCCAACTCCTTCCCTTTCCAAACCTAAGAGCCTATCTATAGCATGAGATGTGATATCCAAGTCCTTCCCATTCCAACCCTTAGACCCTTCCTACAGCATGCAATATGATATCTCAATGATTCTAATAACAAACCTGAGACCCGTCCTATAACATGAGATGGGATATCCAACTCCTTCCCATTCCAATCCTGAGACACTTCCGATAGCAGAGATGTGATATCTCATTGCTTATACCAAACCTGAGACCCTTCCTATAACATGAGATGTGATATCCAAATCCTTCCCGTTCCAAACCTGAGACCCTTCCTTTAGCATGAGATGTGATATCCAGCTCCTTCCCATTCCAATCCTGAGACCCTTCCTATAGCATGAGATGTGATATCTCAATGCTTCTAATACCAAACCTGAGATCCTTCCTCTAACATGAAATGTGATATCCAACTCCTTCCCTTTCCAAACCTAAGTGCCTATCTATAGCATGAGATGTGATATCCAAGTCCATCCCATTCCAATCCTTAGACCCTTCCTACAGCATGCGATGTGATATCTCAATGATTCTAATACCAAACCAGAGACTCGTCCTATAACATGAGATGGGATATCCAACTCCTTCCTATTCCAATCCTGAGCCACTTCCGATAGCAGAGATGTGATATCTCAATGCTTATACCAAACCTGAGACCCTTCCTATAACATGAGATGTGATATCCAACTCCTTCCCGTTCCAAACCTGAGACACTAACTATAGCATATGTGATATCCAACTCCTTCCCATTCCAAACATGAGACCCTTCCTATAGCAAGAAAGTAATATCCAACTCCTACCCATTCCAATCCTGAGACCCTTCCTATAGCAAGAGATGTGATATCCAAATCCTTCCCATTCCAATCCTGAGACCCTTCCTATAACATGTGATGTGATATCCAACTCCTTCCCATTCCAACCTGAGACACTTCCTTTAGCATGAGATGTGATATCCAAATCCTTCACATTCCAATCCTGAGACCCTTCCTATAGCATGAGAAAGGATATCTCAATGCTTCTAATACCAAACCTGAGATCCTTCCTATAACATGAGATTTGATATCCAATTCCTTCCCATTCCAATCCTGAGACCCTTCCTATAGCATGAGATGTGATATCTCTATGCTTCTAATACCAAACCTGAGACCATTCCTATAACATGAGATGGGATATCCAACTCCTTCCCATTCCAATCCTGAGACCCTTCCGATAGCAGAGATGTGATATCTCAATGCTTATACCAAACCTGAGACCCTTCCTATGGCCTGAGATGTCATATACAACTCCTTCACATTCCAATCCTGAGAACCTTTCTTTAGCATGAGATGTGATATCTCAATGCTTATACCAAATCTGAGACCCTTCCTATAGCATGAGATGTGATATCTCAATGCTTATACCAAACCTGAGCCTACCTATAGCATGAGATGTGATATCCAAGTCCATCCCATTCCAATCCTTAGACCCTTCCTACAGCATGCGATGTGATATCTCAATGATTCTAATACCAAACCAGAGACTCTTCCTATAACATGAGATGGGATATCCAACTCCTTCCCATTCCAATCCTGAGCCGCTTCCGATAGCAGAGATGTGATATCTCAATGCTTATACCAAACCTGAGACCCTTCCTATAACATGAGATGTGATATCCAACTCCTTCCCGTTCCAAACCTGAGACACTAACTATAGCATATGTGATATCCGACTGCTTCCCATTCCAAACATGAGACCCTTCCTATAGCAAGAAAGTAATATCCAACTCCTACCCATTCCAATCCTGAGACCCTTCCTATAGCAAGAGATGTGATATCCAAATCCTTCCCATTCCAATCCTGAGACCCTTCCTATAACATGAGATGTGATATCCAACTCCTTCCCATTCAAATCCTGAGACCCTTCCTATAGCATGAGAAGGGATATCCAACTCCTTCCCAATCCAATCCTGAGACCCTTCCGATAGCAGAGACGTGATATCTCAATGCTTCTACCAAACCTGAGACCCTTCCTTTAGTATGAGATGTGATATCCAAATCCTTCACATTCCAATCCTGAGACCCTTCCTATAGCATGAGATGTGATATCTCAATGCTTCTAATACCAAACCTGAGATCCTTCCTATAACATGAGATGTGATATCCAATTCCTTCCCATTCCAAACCTGAGACCCTTCCTATTGGATGAGATGTGATATCCAACTCCTTCCCATTCCAACCCTGAGACCCTTCCTATAGCATGAGATGTGATGTCTCAATGCTTCTAATACCAAACCTGAGATCCTTCCTATAACATGAGATGTGATATCCAACTCCTTCCATTCCAATCCTGAGACCCGTCCTATAGCATGAGATGTGATATCTCAATGCTTATACCAAACCTGAGATCCTTCCTATAACATGAGATGTGATATCCAACTCCTTCCATTCCAATCCTGAGACCCGTCCTATAGCATGAGATGTGATATCTCAATGCTTCTAATACCAAACCTGAGATCCTTCCTCTAACATGAAATGTGATATCCAACTCCTTCCCTTTCCAAACCTAAGAGCCTATCTATAGCATGAGATGTGATATCCAAGTCCTTCCCATTCCAACCCTTAGACCCTTCCTACAGCATGCAATATGATATCTCAATGATTCTAATAACAAACCTGAGACCCGTCCTATAACATGAGATGGGATATCCAACTCCTTCCCATTCCAATCCTGAGACACTTCCGATAGCAGAGATGTGATATCTCAATGCTTATACCAAACCTGAGACCCTTCCTATAACATGAGATGTGATATCCAAATCCTTCCCGTTCCAAACCTGAGACCCTTCCTTTAGCATGAGATGTGATATCCAGCTCCTTCCCATTCCAATACTGATACCCTTCCAATAGCATGAGATGTGATATCCCAATGCTTCTACCAAACCTGAGACCCATACTATGGCATGAGATGTGATATCAAACTCATTCCCATTCCAATCCTGAGACTCTTCCTATAGCTTGAGATGTGATATCCAACTCCTTCCCATTCCAATTCTGAGACCCTTCCTATGCCATGAGACTTGATATCTCAATGCTTCTAATACCAAACCTGAGACCCGTCCTATAACACGAGATGTGATATCCAAATCTTTCCCCTTCCAAACCTTAGACCCTTCCTTTATCATGAGATGTGATATCCAACTCCTTCCCATTCCAATCCTGAGACCCTTCCGATATCATGAGATTTGTTATCTCAATGCTTCTAATATCAAACTTGAGACCCTCCCTGTAGCATGAAATGTGACATCCAAGTCCTCCCCATTCCAATCCTGAGACCCTTCCTATAACATGAGATGTCATATACAACTCCTTCCCAATCCAATCCTGAGACCCTTCCTATAGCATGAGATGTGATATCTCAATGCTTATACCAAATCTGAGACCCTTCCTATAGCATGAGATGTGATATCCAACTCCTTCCCATTCCAATCCTGAGACCCTTCCTATAGCATGAGATGGGATGTCTCAATGCTTCTAATACCAAACCTGAGATCCTTCCAATAACATGAGATGTGATATCCAACTCCTTCCCATTCCAATCCTGAGACCCTTATGATAGCATGAGATGTGATATCTCAATGCCTCTAATACCAAACCAGAGATACTTCCGATAGCATGAGATGTGATATCTCAATGCTTCTAATACCAAACCTGAGATCCTTCCTATAACATGAGATGTGATTTCCAAATCCTTCCCCTTCTAAACCTGAGACCCTCCATTTAGCATGAGATGTGATATACAACTCCTTCCCATTCCAATCCTGAGACCCTTCTGATAGCATGAGATGTGATATCTCAATGCCTCTAATACCAAACCTGAGATCCTATCTCTAACATGAAATGTGATATCCATCTCCTTCCCTTTCCAAACCTGAGGCCCTGCCTATAGCATGAGATGTGATATCCAAGTCCTTCCCATTCCAATCCTGAGACCCTTCCTATAGCATGTGATGTGATATCTCAATGCTTATACCAAACCTGAGACCCTTCCTATGGCATGAGATGTCATATACAACTCCTTCCCATTCCAATCCTGAGACCCTTCCTATAGCATGAGATGTGATATCTCAATGCTTATACCAAACCTGAGACCCTTCCTATAGCATGAGATGTGATATCCAATTCCTTCCCATTCCAAACCTGAGACCCTTCCTATTGGATGAGATGTGATATCCAACTCCTTCCCATTCCAACCCTGAGACCCTTCCTATAGCATGAGATGTGATGTCTCAATGCTTCTAATACCAAACCTGAGACCCTTCCTATAGCATGAGATGTGATATCCAACTCCTTCCCGTTCCAAACCTGAGACACTAACTATAGCGTATGTGATATCCAACTCCTTCCCATTCCAAACATGAGACCCTTCCTATAGCAAGAAAGTAATATCCAACTCCTACCCATTCCAATCCTGAGACCCTTCCTATAGCAAGAGATGTGATATCCAAATCCTTCCCATTCCAATCCTGAGACCCTTCCGATAACATGAGATGTGATATCCAACTCATTCCCATTCCAACCTGAGACACTTCCTATAGCATGAGAAGGGATATCCAACTCCTTCCCAATCCAATCCTGAGACCCTTCCGATAGCAGAGATGTGATATCTCAATGCTTATACCAAACCTGAGACCCTTCCTATGGCATGAGATGTGATATCCAACTCCTTCCCATTCAAATCCTGAGACCCTTCCTATAGCATGAGAAGGGATATCCAACTCCTTCCCAATCCAATCCTGAGACCCTTCCGATAGCAGAGACGTGATATCTCAATGCTTCTACCAAACCTGAGACCCTTCCTTTAGCATGAGATGTGATATCCAAATCCTTCACATTCCAATCCTGAGACCCTTCCTATAGCATGAGATGTGATATCTCAATGCTTCTAATACCAAACCTGAGATCCTTCCTATAACATGAGATGTGATATCCAATTCCTTCCCATTCCAAACCTGAGACCCTTCCTATTGGATGAGATGTGATATCCAACTCCTTCCCATTCCAACCCTGAGACCCTTCCTATAGCATGAGATGTGATGTCTCAATGCTTCTAATACCAAACCTGAGATCCTTCCTATAACATGAGATGTGATATCCAACTCCTTCCATTCCAATCCTGAGACCCGTCCTATAGCATGAGATGTGATATCTCAATGCTTATACCAAACCTGAGACCCTTCCTATAGCATGAGATGTGATATCCAACTACTTCCCATTCCAATCCTGAGACCCTTCCTATAGCATGAGATGTGATATCTCAATGCTTCTAATACCAAACCTGAGATCCTTCCTCTAACATGAAATGTGATATCTAACTAATTCCCTTTCCAAACCTAAGAGCCTATCTATAGCATGAGATGTGATATCCAAGTCCTTCCCATTCCAATCCTTAGACCCTTCCTACAGCATGCAATATGATATCTCAATGATTCTAATAACAAACCTGAGACCCGTCTTATAGCATGAGATATGATATCCAAGTCCTTCCCATTCCAATCCTGAGACCCTTCCTATAACATGAAATGTGATATCCAACTCCTTCCCATTCCAACCTGAGACCCTTCCTATAGCATGAGATGGGATATCCAACTTCTTCCAAATCCAATACTGATACCCTTCCGATAGCATGAGATGTGATATCCCAATGCTTCTACCAAACCTGAGACCCATACTATGGCATGAGATGTGATATCAAACTCCTTCCCATTCCAATCCTGAGACCCTTCCTATAGCTTGAGGTGTGATATCCAACTCCTTCCCATTCCAATTCTGAGACCCTTCTTATACCATGAGACTTGATATCTCAATGCTTCTAATACCAAACCTGAGACCCGTCCTATAACATGAGATGTGATATCCAAATCCTTCCCCTTCCAAACCTTAGACCCTTCCTTTATCATGAGATGTGGTATCCAACTCCTTCCCATTCCAATCCTGAGACCCTTCCGATATCATGAGATTTGGTATCTCAATGCTTCTAATATCAAACTTGAGACCCTCCCTATAGCATGAGATGTGACATCCAAGTCATTCCCATTCCAATCCTGAGACCCTTCCTATAGCATGAGATGTGATATCTCTATGCTTCTAATACCAAACCTGAGACCCTTCCTATAAGATGAGATGGGATATCCAACTCCTTCCCATTGCAATCCTGAGACCCTTCCGATAGCAGAGATGTGATATCTCAATGCTTATACCAAACCTGAGACCCTTCCTATGGCCTGAGATGTCATATACAACTCCTTCCCATTCCAATCCTGAGACCCTTCCTTTAGCATGAGATGTGATATCTCAATGCTTATACCAAATCTGAGACCCTTCCTATAGCATGAGATGTGATATCCAAATCCTTCCCATTCCAATCCTGAGACCCTTCCTATAGCATGAGATGTGATATCTCAATGCTTATACCAAACCTGAGAGTCTACCTATAGCATGAGATGTGATATCCAAGTCCATCCCATTCCAATCCTTAGACCCTTCCTACAGCATGCGATGTGATATCTCAATGATTCTAATACCAAACCAGAGACTCTTCCTATAACATGAGATGGGATATCCAACTCCTTCCCATTCCAATCCTGAGCCGCTTCCGATAGCAGAGATGTGATATCTCAATGCTTATACCAAACCTGAGACCCTTCCTATAACATGAGATGTGATATCCAACTCCTTCCCGTTCCAAACCTGAGACACTAACTATAGCGTATGTGATATCCAACTCCTTCCCATTCCAAACATGAGACCCTTCCTATAGCAAGAAAGTAATATCCAACTCCTACCCATTCCAATCCTGAGACCCTTCCTATAGCAAGAGATGTGATATCCAAATCCTTCCCATTCCAATCCTGAGACCCTTCCGATAACATGAGATGTGATATCCAACTCCTTCCCATTCCAACCTGAGACACTTCCTATAGCATGAGAAGGGATATCCAACTCCTTCCCAATCCAATCCTGAGACCCTTCCGATAGCAGAGATGTGATATCTCAATGCTTATACCAAACCTGAGACCCTTCCTATGGCATGAGATGTGATATCCAACTCCTTGCCATTCAAATCCTGAGACCCTTCCTATAGCATGAGAAGGGATATCCAACTCCTTCCCAATCCAATCCTGAGACCCTTCCGATAGCAGAGACGTGATATCTCAATGCTTCTACCAAACCTGAGACCCTTCCTTTAGTATGAGATGTGATATCCAAATCCTTCACATTCCAATCCTGAGACCCTTCCTATAGCATGAGATGTGATATCTCAATGCTTCTAATACCAAACCTGAGATCCTTCCTATAACATGAGATGTGATATCCAATTCCTTCCCATTCCAAACCTGAGACCCTTTCTATTGGATGAGATGTGATATCCAACTCCTTCCCATTCCAACCCTGAGACCCTTCCTATAGCATGAGATGTGATGTCTCAATGCTTCTAATACCAAACCTGAGATCCTTCCTATAACATGAGATGTGATATCCAACTCCTTCCATTCCAATCCTGAGACCCGTCCTATAGCATGAGATGTGATATCTCAATGCTTATACCAAACCTGAGATCCTTCCTATAACATGAGATGTGATATCCAACTCCTTCCAATCCAATCCTGAGACCCGTCCTATAGCATGAGATGTGATATCTCAATGCTTCTAATACCAAACCTGAGATCCTTCCTCTAACATGAAATGTGATATCCAACTCCTTCCCTTTCCAAACCTAAGAGCCTATCTATAGCATGAGATGTGATATCCAAGTCCTTCCCATTCCAACCCTTAGACCCTTCCTACAGCATGCAATATGATATCTCAATGATTCTAATAACAAACCTGAGACCCGTCCTATAACATGAGATGGGATATCCAACTCCTTCCCATTCCAATCCTGAGACACTTCCGATAGCAGAGATGTGATATCTCATTGCTTATACCAAACCTGAGACCCTTCCTATAACATGAGATGTGATATCCAAATCCTTCCCGTTCCAAACCTGAGACCCTTCCTTTAGCATGAGATGTGATATCCAGCTCCTTCCCATTCCAATCCTGAGACCCTTCCTATAGCATGAGATGTGATATCTCAATGCTTCTAATACCAAACCTGAGATCCTTCCTCTAACATGAAATGTGATATCCAACTCCTTCCCTTTCCAAACCTAAGTGCCTATCTATAGCATGAGATGTGATATCCAAGTCCATCCCATTCCAATCCTTAGACCCTTCCTACAGCATGCGATGTGATATCTCAATGATTCTAATACCAAACCAGAGACTCGTCCTATAACATGAGATGGGATATCCAACTCCTTCCTATTCCAATCCTGAGCCACTTCCGATAGCAGAGATGTGATATCTCAATGCTTATACCAAACCTGAGACCCTTCCTATAACATGAGATGTGATATCCAACTCCTTCCCGTTCCAAACCTGAGACACTAACTATAGCATATGTGATATCCAACTCCTTCCCATTCCAAACATGAGACCCTTCCTATAGCAAGAAAGTAATATCCAACTCCTACCCATTCCAATCCTGAGACCCTTCCTATAGCAAGAGATGTGATATCCAAATCCTTCCCATTCCAATCCTGAGACCCTTCCTATAACATGTGATGTGATATCCAACTCCTTCCCATTCCAACCTGAGACACTTCCTTTAGCATGAGATGTGATATCCAAATCCTTCACATTCCAATCCTGAGACCCTTCCTATAGCATGAGAAAGGATATCTCAATGCTTCTAATACCAAACCTGAGATCCTTCCTATAACATGAGATTTGATATCCAATTCCTTCCCATTCCATTCCTGAGACCCTTCCTATAGCATGAGATGTGATATCTCTATGCTTCTAATACCAAACCTGAGACCATTCCTATAACATGAGATGGGATATCCAACTCCTTCCCATTCCAATCCTGAGACCCTTCCGATAGCAGAGATGTGATATCTCAATGCTTATACCAAACCTGAGACCCTTCCTATGGCCTGAGATGTCATATACAACTCCTTCACATTCCAATCCTGAGAACCTTTCTTTAGCATGAGATGTGATATCTCAATGCTTATACCAAATCTGAGACCCTTCCTATAGCATGAGATGTGATATCTCAATGCTTATACCAAACCTGAGCCTACCTATAGCATGAGATGTGATATCCAAGTCCATCCCATTCCAATCCTTAGACCCTTCCTACAGCATGCGATGTGATATCTCAATGATTCTAATACCAAACCAGAGACTCTTCCTATAACATGAGATGGGATATCCAACTCCTTCCCATTCCAATCCTGAGCCGCTTCCGATAGCAGAGATGTGATATCTCAATGCTTATACCAAACCTGAGACCCTTCCTATAACATGAGATGTGATATCCAACTCCTTCCCGTTCCAAACCTGAGACACTAACTATAGCATATGTGATATCCAACTGCTTCCCATTCCAAACATGAGACCCTTCCTATAGCAAGAAAATAATATCCAACTCCTACCCATTCCAATCCTGAGACCCTTCCTATAGCAAGAGATGTGATATCCAAATCCTTCCCATTCCAATCCTGAGACCCTTCCTATAACATGAGATGTGATATCCAACTCCTTCCCATTCAAATCCTGAGACCCTTCCTATAGCATGAGAAGGGATATCCAACTCCTTCCCAATCCAATCCTGAGACCCTTCCGATAGCAGAGACGTGATATCTCAATGCTTCTACCAAACCTGAGACCCTTCCTTTAGTATGAGATGTGATATCCAAATCCTTCACATTCCAATCCTGAGACCCTTCCTATAGCATGAGATGTGATATCTCAATGCTTCTAATACCAAACCTGAGATCCTTCCTATAACATGAGATGTGATATCCAATTCCTTCCCATTCCAAACCTGAGACCCTTCCTATTGGATGAGATGTGATATCCAACTCCTTCCCATTCCAACCCTGAGACCCTTCCTATAGCATGAGATGTGATGTCTCAATGCTTCTAATACCAAACCTGAGATCCTTCCTAAAACATGAGATGTGATATCCAACTCCTTCCATTCCAATCCTGAGACCCGTCCTATAGCATGAGATGTGATATCTCAATGCTTATACCAAACCTGAGATCCTTCCTATAACATGAGATGTGATATCCAACTCCTTCCATTCCAATCCTGAGACCCGTCCTATAGCATGAGATGTGATATCTCAATGCTTCTAATACCAAACCTGAGATCCTTCCTCTAACATGAAATGTGATATCCAACTCCTTCCCTTTCCAAACCTAAGAGCCTATCTATAGCATGAGATGTGATATCCAAGTCCTTCCCATTCCAACCCTTAGACCCTTCCTACAGCATGCAACATGATATCTCAATGATTCTAATAACAAACCTGAGACCCGTCCTATAACATGAGATGGGATATCCAACTCCTTCCCATTCCAATCCTGAGACACTTCCGATAGCAGAGATGTGATATCTCAATGCTTATACCAAACCTGAGACCCTTCCTATAACATGAGATGTGATATCCAAATCCTTCCCGTTCCAAACCTGAGACCCTTCCTTTAGCATGAGATGTGATATCCAGCTCCTTCCCATTCCAATCCTGAGACCCTTCCTATAGCATGAGATGTGATATCTCAATGCTTCTAATACCAAACCTGAGATCCTTCCTCTAACATGAAATGTGATATCCAACTCCTTCCCTTTCCAAACCTAAGAGCCTATCTATAGCATGAGATGTGATATCCAAGTCCATCCCATTCCAATCCTTAGACCCTTCCTACAGCATGCGATGTGATATCTCAATGATTCTAATACCAAACCAGAGACTCGTCCTATAACATGAGATGGGATATCCAACTCCTTCCTATTCCAATCCTGAGCCACTTCCGATAGCAGAGATGTGATATCTCAATGCTTATACCAAACCTGAGACCCTTCCTATAACATGAAATGTGATATCCAACTCCTTCCCGTTCCAAACCTGAGACACTAACTATAGCATATGTGATATCCAACTCCTTCCCATTCCAAACATGAGACCCTTCCTATAGCAAGAAAGTAATATCCAACTCCTACCCATTCCAATCCTGAGACCCTTCCTATAGCAAGAGATGTGATATCCAAATCCTTCCCATTCCAATCCTGAGACCCTTCCTATAACATGTGATGTGATATCCAACTCCTTCCCATTCCAACCTGAGACACTTCCTTTAGCATGAGATGTGATATCCAAATCCTTCACATTCCAATCCTGAGACCCTTCCTATAGCATGAGAAAGGATATCTCAATGCTTCTAATACCAAACCTGAGATCCTTCCTATAACATGAGATTTGATATCCAATTCCTTCCCATTCCAATCCTGAGACCCTTCCTATAGCATGAGATGTGATATCTCTATGCTTCTAATACCAAACCTGAGACCATTCCTATAACATGAGATGGGATATCCAACTCCTTCCCATTCCAATCCTGAGACCCTTCCGATAGCAGAGATGTGATATCTCAATGCTTATACCAAACCTGAGACCCTTCCTATGGCCTGAGATGTCATATACAACTCCTTCCCATTCCAATCCTGAGAACCTTTCTTTAGCATGAGATGTGATATCTCAATGCTTATACCAAATCTGAGACCCTTCCTATAGAATGAGATGTGATATCCAATTCCTTCCCATTCCAATCCTGAGACCCTTCCTATAGCATGAGATGTGATATCTCAATGCTTATACCAAACCTGAGAGCCTACCTATAGCATGAGATGTGATATCCAAGTCCATCCCATTCCAATCCTTAGACCCTTCCTACAGCATGCGATGTGATATCTCAATGATTCTAATACCAAACCAGAGACTCTTCCTATCACATGAGATGGGATATCCAACTCCTTCCCATTCCAATCCTGAGCCGCTTCCGATAGCAGAGATGTGATATCTCAATGCTTATACCAAACCTGAGACCCTTCCTATAACATGAGATGTGATATCCAACTCCTTCCCGTTCCAAACCTGAGACACTAACTATAGCATATGTGATATCCAACTGCTTCCCATTCCAAACATGAGACCCTTCCTATAGCAAGAAAGTAATATCCAACTCCTACCCATTCCAATCCTGAGACCCTTCCTATAGCAAGAGATGTGATATCCAAATCCTTCCCATTCCAATCCTGAGACCCTTCCTATAACATGAGATGTGATATCCAACTCCTTCCCATTCAAATCCTGAGACCCTTCCTATAGCATGAGAAGGGATATCCAACTCCTTCCCAATCCAATCCTGAGACCCTTCCGATAGCAGAGACGTGATATATCAATGCTTCTACCAAACCTGAGACCCTTCCTTTAGCATGAGATGTGATATCCAAATCCTTCACATTCCAATCCTGAGACCCTTCCTATAGCATGAGATGTGATATCTCAATGCTTCTAATACCAAACCTGAGATCCTTCCTATAACATGAGATGTGATATCCAATTCCTTCCCATTCCAAACCTGAGACCCTTCCTATTGGATGAGATGTGATATCCAACTCCTTCCCATTCCAACCCTGAGACCCTTCCTATAGCATGAGATGTGATGTCTCAATGCTTCTAATACCAAACCTGAGATCCTTCCTATAACATGAGATGTGATATCCAACTCCTTCCATTCCAATCCTGAGACCCGTCCTATAGCATGAGATGTGATATCTCAATGCTTATACCAAACCTGAGACCCTTCCTATAGCATGAGATGTGATATCCAACTACTTCCCATTCCAATCCTGAGACCCTTCCTATAGCATGAGATGTGATATCTCAATGCTTCTAATACCAAACCTGAGATCCTTCCTCTAACATGAAATGTGATATCTAACTCCTTCCCTTTCCAAACCTAAGAGCCTATCTATAGCATGAGATGTGATATCCAAGTCCTTCCCATTCCAATCCTTAGACCCTTCCTACAGCATGCAATATGATATCTCAATGATTCTAATAACAAACCTGAGACCCGTCTTATAGCATGAGATATGATATCCAAGTCCTTCCCATTCCAATCCTGAGACCCTTCCTATAACATGAAATGTGATATCCAACTCCTTCCCATTCCAACCTGAGACCCTTCCTATAGCATGAGATGGGATATCCAACTTCTTCCAAATCCAATACTGATACCCTTCTTATACCATGAGACTTGATATCTCAATGCTTCTAATACCAAACCTGAGACCCGTCCTATAACATGAGATGTGATATCCAAATCCTTCCCCTTCCAAACCTTAGACCCTTCCTTTATCATGAGATGTGGTATCCAACTCCTTCCCATTCCAATCCTGAGACCCTTCCGATATCATGAGATTTGGTATCTCAATGCTTCTAATATCAAACTTGAGACCCTCCCTATAGCATGAGATGTGACATCCAAGTCCTTCCCATTCCAATCCTGAGACCCTTCCTATAGCATGAGATGTGATATCTCTATGCTTCTAATACCAAACCTGAGACCCTTCCTATAAGATGAGATGGGATATCCAACTCCTTCCCATTGCAATCCTGAGACCCTTCCGATAGCAGAGATGTGATATCTCAATGCTTATACCAAACCTGAGACCCTTCCTATGGCCTGAGATGTCATATACAACTCCTTCCCATTCCAATCCTGAGACCCTTCCTTTAGCATGAGATGTGATATCTCAATGCTTATACCAAATCTGAGACCCTTCCTATAGCATGAGATGTGATATGCAAATCCTTCCCATTCCAATCCTGAGACCCTTCCTATAGCATGAGATGTGATATCTCAATGCTTATACCAAACCTGAGAGTCTACCTATAGCATGAGTTGTGATATCCAAGTCCATCCCATTCCAATCCTTAGACCCTTCCTACAGCATGCGATGTGATATCTCAATGATTCTAATACCAAACCAGAGACTCTTCCTATAACATGAGATGGGATATCCAACTCCTTCCCATTCCAATCCTGAGCCGCTTCCGATAGCAGAGATGTGATATCTCAATGCTTATACCAAACCTGAGACCCTTCCTATAACATGAGATGTGATATCCAACTCCTTCCCGTTCCAAACCTGAGACACTAACTATAGCGTATGTGATATCCAACTCCTTCCCATTCCAAACATGAGACCCTTCCTATAGCAAGAAAGTAATATCCAACTCCTACCCATTCCAATCCTGAGACCCTTCCTATAGCAAGAGATGTGATATCCAAATCCTTCCCATTCCAATCCTGAGACCCTTCCGATAACATGAGATGTGATATCCAACTCCTTCCCATTCCAACCTGAGACACTTCCTATAGCATGAGAAGGGATATCCAACTCCTTCCCAATCCAATCCTGAGACCCTTCCGATAGCAGAGATGTGATATCTCAATGCTTATACCAAACCTGAGACCCTTCCTATGGCATGAGATATGATATCCAACTCCTTGCCATTCAAATCCTGAGACCCTTCCTATAGCATGAGAAGGGATATCCAACTCCTTCCCAATCCAATCCTGAGACCCTTCCGATAGCAGAGACGTGATATCTCAATGCTTCTACCAAACCTGAGACCCTTCCTTTAGTATGAGATGTGATATCCAAATCCTTCACATTCCAATCCTGAGACCCTTCCTATAGCATGAGATGTGATATCTCAATGCTTCTAATACCAAACCTGAGATCCTTCCTATAACATGAGATGTGATATCCAATTCCTTCCCATTCCAAACCTGAGACCCTTCCTATTGGATGAGATGTGATATCCAACTCCTTCCCATTCCAACCCTGAGACCCTTCCTATAGCATGAGATGTGATGTCTCAATGCTTCTAATACCAAACCTGAGATCCTTCCTATAACATGAGATGTGATATCCAACTCCTTCCATTCCAATCCTGAGACCCGTCCTATAGCATGAGATGTGATATCTCAATGCTTATACCAAACCTGAGATCCTTCCTATAACATGAGATGTGATATCCAACTCCTTCCATTCCAATCCTGAGACCCGTCCTATAGCATGAGATGTGATATCTCAATGCTTCTAATACCAAACCTGAGATCCTTCCTCTAACATGAAATGTGATATCCAACTCCTTCCCTTTCCAAACCTAAGAGCCTATCTATAGCATGAGATGTGATATCCAAGTCCTTCCCATTCCAACCCTTAGACCCTTCCTACAGCATGCAATATGATATCTCAATGATTCTAATAACAAACCTGAGACCCGTCCTATAACATGAGATGGGATATCCAACTCCTTCCCATTCCAATCCTGAGACACTTCCGATAGCAGAGATGTGATATCTCAATGCTTATACCAAACCTGAGACCCTTCCTATAACATGAGATGTGATATCCAAATCCTTCCCGTTCCAAACCTGAGACCCTTCCTTTAGCATGAGATGTAATATCCAGCTCCTTCCCATTCCAATCCTGAGACCCTTCCTATAGCATGAGATGTGATATCTCAATGCTTCTAATACCAAACCTGAGATCCTTCCTCTAACATGAAATGTGATATCCAACTCCTTCCCTTTCCAAACCTAAGAGCCTATCTATAGCATGAGATGTGATATCCAAGTCCATCCCATTCCAATCCTTAGACCCTTCCTACAGCATGCGATGTGATATCTCAATGATTCTAATACCAAACCAGAGACTCGTCCTATAACATGAGATGGGATATCCAACTCCTTCCTATTCCAATCCTGAGCCACTTCCGATAGCAGAGATGTGATATCTCAATGCTTATACCAAACCTGAGACCCTTCCTATAACATGAGATGTGATATCCAACTCCTTCCCGTTCCAAACCTGAGACACTAACTATAGCATATGTGATATCCAACTCCTTCCCATTCCAAACATGAGACCCTTCCTATAGCAAGAAAGTAATATCCAACTCCTACCCATTCCAATCCTGAGACCCTTCCTATAGCAAGAGATGTGATATCCAAATCCTTCCCATTCCAATCCTGAGACCCTTCCTATAACATGGGATGTGATATCCAACTCCTTCCCATTCCAACCTGAGACACTTCCTTTAGCATGAGATGTGATATCCAAATCCTTCACATTCCAATCCTGAGACCCTTCCTATAGCATGAGAAAGGATATCTCAATGCTTCTAATACCAAACCTGAGATCCTTCCTATAACATGAGATTTGATATCCAATTCCTTCCCATTCCAATCCTGAGACCCTTCCTATAGCATGAGATGTGATATCTCTATGCTTCTAATACCAAACCTGAGACCATTCCTATAACATGAGATGGGATATCCAACTCCTTCCCATTCCAATCCTGAGACCCTTCCGATAGCAGAGATGTGATATCTCAATGCTTATACCAAACCTGAGACCCTTCCTATGGCCTGAGATGTCATATACAACTCCTTCCCATTCCAATCCTGAGAACCTTTCTTTAGCATGAGATGTGATATCTCAATGCTTATACCAAATCTGAGACCCTTCCTATAGCATGAGATGTGATATCCAATTCCTTCCCATTCCAATCCTGAGACCCTTCCTATAGCATGAGATGTGATATCTCAATGCTTATACCAAACCTGAGAGCCTACCTATAGCATGAGATGTGATATCCAAGTCCATCCCATTCCAATCCTTAGACCCTTCCTACAGCATGCGATGTGATATCTCAATGATTCTAATACCAAACCAGAGACTCTTCCTATAACATGAGATGGGATATCCAACTCCTTCCCATTCCAATCCTGAGCCGCTTCCGATAGCAGAGATGTGATATCTCAATGCTTATACCAAACCTGAGACCCTTCCTATAACATGAGATGTGATATCCAACTCCTTCCCGTTCCAAACCTGAGACACTAACTATAGCATATGTGATATCCAACTGCTTCCCATTCCAAACATGAGACCCTTCCTATAGCAAGAAAGTAATATCCAACTCCTACCCATTCCAATCCTGAGACCCTTCCTATAGCAAGAGATGTGATATCCAAATCCTTCCCATTCCAATCCTGAGACCCTTCCTATAACATGAGATGTGATATCCAACTCCTTCCCATTCAAATCCTGAGACCCTTCCTATAGCATGAGAAGGGATATCCAACTCCTTCCCAATCCAATCCTGAGACCCTTCCGATAGCAGAGACGTGATATCTCAATGCTTCTACCAAACCTGAGACCCTTCCTTTAGCATGAGATGTGATATCCAAATCCTTCACATTCCAATCCTGAGACCCTTCCTATAGCATGAGATGTGATATCTCAATGCTTCTAATACCAAACCTGAGATCCTTCCTATAACATGAGATGTGATATCCAATTCCTTCCCATTCCAAACCTGAGACCCTTCCTATTGGATGAGATGTGATATCCAACTCCTTCCCATTCCAACCCTGAGACCCTTCCTATAGCATGAGATGTGATGTCTCAATGCTTCTAATACCAAACCTGAGATCCTTCCTATAACATGAGATGTGATATCCAACTCCTTCCATTCCAATCCTGAGACCCGTCCTATAGCATGAGATGTGATATCTCAATGCTTATACCAAACCTGAGACCCTTCCTATAGCATGAGATGTGATATCCAACTACTTCCCATTCCAATCCTGAGACCCTTCCTATAGCATGAGATGTGATATCTCAATGCTTCTAATACCAAACCTGAGATCCTTCCTCTAACATGAAATGTGATATCTAACTCCTTCCCTTTCCAAACCTAAGAGCCTATCTATAGCATGAGATGTGATATCCAAGTCCTTCCCATTCCAATCCTTAGACCATTCCTACAGCATGCAATATGATATCTCAATGATTCTAATAACCAACCTGAGACCCGTCTTATAGCATGAGATATGATATCCAAGTCCATCCCATTCCAATCCTGAGACCCTTCCTATAACATGAAATGTGATATCCAACTCCTTCCCATTCCAACCTGAGACCCTTCCTATAGCATGAGATGGGATATCCAACTTCTTCCAAATCCAATACTGATACCCTTCCGATAGCATGAGATGTGATATCCCAATGCTTCTACCAAACCTGAGACCCATACTATGGCATGAGATGTGATATCAAACTCCTTCCCATTCCAATCCTGAGACCCTTCCTATAGCTTGAGGTGTGATATCCAACTCCTTCCCATTCCAATTCTGAGACCCTTCTTATACCATGAGACTTGATATCTCAATGCTTCTAATACCAAACCTGAGACCCGTCCTATAACATGAGATGTGATATCCAAATCCTTCCCCTTCCAAACCTTAGACCCTTCCTTTATCATGAGATGTGGTATCCAACTCCTTCCCATTCCAATCCTGAGACCCTTCCGATATCATGAGATTTGGTATCTCAATGCTTCTAATATCAAACTTGAGACCCTCCCTATAGCATGAGATGTGACATCCAAGTCCTTCCCATTCCAATCCTGAGACCCTTCCTATAGCATGAGATGTGATATCTCTATGCTTCTAATACCAAACCTGAGACCCTTCCTATAAGATGAGATGGGATATCCAACTCCTTCCCATTGCAATCCTGAGACCCTTCCGATAGCAGAGATGTGATATCTCAATGCTTATACCAAACCTGAGACCCTTCCTATGGCCTGAGATGTCATATACAACTCCTTCCCATTCCAATCCTGAGACCCTTCCTTTAGCATGAGATGTGATATCTCAATGCTTATACCAAATCTGAGACCCTTCCTATAGCATGAGATGTGATATCCAAATCCTTCCCATTCCAATCCTGAGACCCTTCCTATAGCATGAGATGTGATATCTCAATGCTTATACCAAACCTGAGAGTCTACCTATAGCATGAGATGTGATATCCAAGTCCATCCCATTCCAATCCTTAGACCCTTCCTACAGCATGCGATGTGATATCTCAATGATTCTAATACCAAACCAGAGACTCTTCCTATAACATGAGATGGGATATCCAACTCCTTCCCATTCCAATCCTGAGCCGCTTCCGATAGCAGAGATGTGATATCTCAATGCTTATACCAAACCTGAGACCCTTCCTATAACATGAGATGTGATATCCAACTCCTTCCCGTTCCAAACCTGAGACACTAACTATAGCGTATGTGATATCCAACTCCTTCCCATTCCAAACATGAGACCCTTCCTATAGCAAGAAAGTAATATCCAACTCCTACCCATTCCAATCCTGAGACCCTTCGTATAGCAAGAGATGTGATATCCAATTCCTTCCCATTCCAAACCTGAGACCCTTCCTATTGGATGAGATGTGATATCCAACTCCTTCCCATTCCAACCCTGAGACCCTTCCTATAGCATGAGATGTGATGTCTCAATGCTTCTAATACCAAACCTGAGATCCTTCCTATAACATGAGATGTGATATCCAACTTCTTCCATTCCAATCCTGAGACCCGTCCTATAGCATGAGATGTGATATCTCAATGCTTATACCAAACCTGAGATCCTTCCTATAACATGAGATGTGATATCCAACTCCTTCCATTCCAATCCTGAGACCCGTCCTATAGCATGAGATGTGACATCTCAATGCTTCTAATACCAAACCTGAGATCCTTCCTCTAACATGAAATGTGATATCCAACTCCTTCCCTTTCCAAACCTAAGAGCCTATCTATAGCATGAGATGTGATATCCAAGTCCTTCCCATTCCAACCCTTAGACCCAGCATGCAATATGATATCTCAATGATTCTAATAACAAACCTGAGACCCGTCCTATAACATGAGATGGGATATCCAACTCCTTCCCATTCCAATCCTGAGACACTTCCGATAGCAGAGATGTGATATCTCAATGCTTATACCAAACCTGAGACCCTTCCTATAACATGAGATGTGATATCCAAATCCTTCCCGTTCCAAACCTGAGACCCTTCCTTTAGCATGAGATGTGATATCCAGCTCCTTCCCATTCCAATCCTGAGACCCTTCCTATAGCATGAGATGTGATATCTCAATGCTTCTAATACCAAACCTGAGATCCTTCCTCTAACATGAAATGTGATATCCAACTCCTTCCCTTTCCAAACCTAAGAGCCTATCTATAGCATGAGATGTGATATCCAAGTCCATCCCATTCCAATCCTTAGACCCTTCCTACAGCATGCGATGTGATATCTCAATGATTCTAATACCAAACCAGAGACTCGTCCTATAACATGAGATGGGATATCCAACTCCTTCCTATTCCAATCCTGAGCCACTTCCGATAGCAGAGATGTGATATCTCAATGCTTATACCAAACCTGAGACCCTTCCTATAACATGAGATGTGATATCCAACTCCTTCCCGTTCCAAACCTGAGACACTAACTATAGCATATGTGATATCCAACTCCTTCCCATTCCAAACATGAGACCCTTCCTATAGCAAGAAAGTAATATCCAACTCCTACCCATTCCAATCCTGAGACCCTTCCTATAGCAAGAGATGTGATATCCAAATCCTTCCCATTCCAATCCTGAGACCCTTCCTATAACATGTGATGTGATATCCAACTCCTTCCCATTCCAACCTGAGACACTTCCTTTAGCATGAGATGTGATATCCAAATCCTTCACATTCCAATCCTGAGACCCTTCCTATAGCATGAGAAAGGATATCTCAATGCTTCTAATACCAAACCTGAGATCCTTCCTATAACATGAGATTTGATATCCAATTCCTTCCCATTCCAATCCTGAGACCCTTCCTATAGCATGAGATGTGATATCTCTATGCTTCTAATACCAAACCTGAGACCATTCCTATAACATGAGATGGGATATCCAACTCCTTCCCATTCCAATCCTGAGACCCTTCCGATAGCAGAGATGTGATATCTCAATGCTTATAGCAAACCTGAGACCCTTCCTATGGCCTGAGATGTCATATACAACTCCTTCCCATTCCAATCCTGAGAACCTTTCTTTAGCATGAGATGTGATATCTCAATGCTTATACCAAATCTGAGACCCTTCCTATAGCATGAGATGTGATATCCAATTCCTTCCCATTCCAATCCTGAGACCCTTCCTATAGCATGAGATGTGATATCTCAATCCTTATACCAAACCTGAGAGCCTACCTATAGCATGAGATGTGATATCCAAGTCCATCCCATTCCAATCCTTAGACCCTTCCTACAGCATGCGATGTGATATCTCAATGATTCTAATACCAAACCAGAGACTCTTCCTATAACATGAGATGGGATATCCAACTCCTTCCCATTCCAATCCTGAGCCGCTTCCGATAGCAGAGATGTGATATCTCAATGCTTATACCAAACCTGAGACCCTTCCTATAACATGAGATGTGATATCCAACTCCTTCCCGTTCCAAACCTGAGACACTAACTATAGCATATGTGATATCCAACTGCTTCCCATTCCAAACATGAGACCCTTCCTATAGCAAGAAAGTAATATCCAACTCCTACCCATTCCAATCCTGAGACCCTTCCTATAGCAAGAGATGTGATATCCAAATCCTTCCCATTCCAATCCTGAGACCCTTCCTATAACATGAGATGTGATATCCAACTCCTTCCCATTCAAATCCTGAGACCCTTCCTATAGCATGAGAAGGGATATCCAACTCCTTCCCAATCCAATCCTGAGACCCTTCCGATAGCAGAGACGTGATATCTCAATGCTTCTACCAAACCTGAGACCCTTCCTTTAGTATGAGATGTGATATCCAAATCCTTCACATTCCAATCCTGAGACCCTTCCTATAGCATGAGATGTGATATCTCAATGCTTCTAATACCAAACCTGAGATCCTTCCTATAACATGAGATGTGATATCCAATTCCTTCCCATTCCAAACCTGAGACCCTTCCTATTGGATGAGATGTGATATCCAACTCCTTCCCATTCCAACCCTGAGACCCTTCCTATAGCATGAGATGTGATGTCTCAATGCTTCTAATACCAAACCTGAGATCCTTCCTATAACATGAGATGTGATATCCAACTCCTTCCATTCCAATCCTGAGACCCGTCCTATAGCATGAGATGTGATATCTCAATGCTTATACCAAACCTGAGACCCTTCCTATAGCATGAGATGTGATATCCAACTACTTCCCATTCCAATCCTGAGACCCTTCCTATAGCATGAGATGTGATATCTCAATGCTTCTAATACCAAACCTGAGATCCTTCCTCTAACATGAAATGTGATATCTAACTCCTTCCCTTTCCAAACCTAAGAGCCTATCTATAGCATGAGATGTGATATCCAAGTCCTTCCCATTCCAATCCTTAGACCCTTCCTACAGCATGCAATATGATATCTCAATGATTCTAATAACAAACCTGAGACCCGTCTTATAGCATGAGATATGATATCCAAGTCCTTCCCATTCCAATCCTGAGACCCTTCCTATAACATGAAATGTGGTATCCAACTCCTTCCCATTCCAACCTGAGACCCTTCCTATAGCATGAGATGGGATATCCAACTTCTTCCAAATCCAATACTGATACCCTTCCGATAGCATGAGATGTGATATCCCAATGCTTCTACCAAACCTGAGACCCATACTATGGCATGAGATGTGATATCAAACTCCTTCCCATTCCAATCCTGAGACCCTTCCTATAGCTTGAGGTGTGATATCCAACTCCTTCCCATTCCAATTCTGAGACCCTTCTTATACCATGAGACTTGATATCTCAATGCTTCTAATACCAAACCTGAGACCCGTCCTATAACATGAGATGTGATATCCAAATCCTTCCCCTTCCAAACCTTAGACCCTTCCTTTATCATGAGATGTGGTATCCAACTCCTTCCCATTCCAATCCTGAGACCCTTCCGATATCATGAGATTTGGTATCTCAATGCTTCTAATATCAAACCTGAGACCCTTCCTATAACATGAGATGGGATATCCAACTCCTTCCCATTCCAATCCTGAGCCGCTTCCGATAGCAGAGATGTGATATCTCAATGCTTATACCAAACCTGAGACCGTTCCTATAACATGAGATGTGATATCCAACTCCTTCCCGTTCCAAACCTGAGACACTAACTATAGCGTATGTGATATCCAACTCCTTCCCATTCCAAACATGAGACCCTTCCTATAGCAAGAAAGTAATATCCAACTCCTACCCATTCCAATCCTGAGACCCTTCCTATAGCAAGAGATGTGATATCCAAATCCTTCCCATTCCAATCCTGAGACCCTTCCGATAACATGAGATGTGATATCCAACTCCTTCCCATTCCAACCTGAGACACTTCCTATAGCATGAGAAGGGATATCCAACTCCTTCCCAATCCAATCCTGAGACCCTTCCGATAGCAGAGATGTGATATCTCAATGCTTATACCAAACCTGAGACCCTTCCTATGGCATGAGATGTGATATCCAACTCCTTGCCATTCAAATCCTGAGACCCTTCCTATAGCATGAGAAGGGATATCCAACTCCTTCCCAATCCAATCCTGAGACCCTTCCGATAGCAGAGACGTGATATCTCAATGCTTCTACCAAACCTGAGACCCTTCCTTTAGTATGAGATGTGATATCCAAATCCTTCACATTCCAATCCTGAGACCCTTCCTATAGCATGAGATGTGATATCTCAATGCTTCTAATACCAAACCTGAGATCCTTCCTATAACATGAGATGTGATATCCAATTCCTTCCCATTCCAAACCTGAGACCCTTCCTATTGGATGAGATGTGATATCCAACTCCTTCCCATTCCAACCCTGAGACCCTTCCTATAGCATGAGATGTGATGTCTCAATGCTTCTAATACCAAACCTGAGATCCTTCCTATAACATGAGATGTGATATCCAACTCCTTCCATTCCAATCCTGAGACCCGTCCTATAGCATGAGATGTGATATCTCAATGCTTATACCAAACCTGAGATCCTTCCTATAACATGAGATGTGATATCCAACTCCTTCCATTCCAATCCTGAGACCCGTCCTATAGCATGAGATGTGATATCTCAATGCTTCTAATACCAAACCTGAGATCCTTCCTCTAACATGAAATGTGATATCCAACTCCTTCCCTTTCCAAACCTAAGAGCCTATCTATAGCATGAGATGTGATATCCAAGTCCTTCCCATTCCAACCCTTAGACCCTTCCTACAGCATGCAATATGATATCTCAATGATTCTAATAACAAACCTGAGACCCGTCCTATAACATGAGATGGGATATCCAACTCCTTCCCATTCCAATATTGAGACACTTCCGATAGCAGAGATGTCATATCTCAATGCTTATACCAAACCTGAGACCCTTCCTATAACATGAGATGTGATATCCAAATCCTTCCCGTTCCAAACCTGAGACCCTTCCTTTAGCATGAGATGTGATATCCAGCTCCTTCCCATTCCAATCCTGAGACCCTTCCTATAGCATGAGATGTGTTATCTCAATGCTTCTAATACCAAACCTGAGATCCTTCCTCTAACATGAAATGTGATATCCAACTCCTTCCCTTTCCAAACCTAAGAGCCTATCTATAGCATGAGATGTGATATCCAAGTCCATCCCATTCCAATCCTTAGACCCTTCCTACAGCATGCGATGTGATATCTCAATGATTATAATACCAAACCAGAGACTCGTCCTATAACATGAGATGGGATATCCAACTCCTTCCTATTCCAATCCTGAGCCACCTCCGATAGCAGAGATGTGATATCTCAATGCTTATACCAAACCTGAGACCCTTCCTATAACATGAGATGTGATATCCAACTCCTTCCCGTTCCAAACCTGAGACACTAACTATAGCATATGTGATATCCAACTCCTTCCCATTCGAAACATGAGACCCTTCCTATAGCAAGAAAGTAATATCCAACTCCTACCCATTCCAATCCTGAGACCCTTCCTATAGCAAGAGATGTGATATCCAAATCCTTCCCATTCCAATCCTGAGACCCTTCCTATAACATGTGATGTGATATCCAACTCCTTCCCATTCCAACCTGAGACACTTCCTTTAGCATGAGATGTGATATCCAAATCCTTCACATTCCAATCCTGAGACCCTTCCTATAGCATGAGAAAGGATATCTCAATGCTTCTAATACCAAACCTGAGATCCTTCCTATAACATGAGATTTGATATCCAATTCCTTCCCATTCCAATCCTGAGACCCTTCCTATAGCATGAGATGTGATATCTCTATGCTTCTAATACCAAACCTGAGACCATTCCTATAACATGAGATGGGATATCCAACTCCTTCCCATTCCAATCCTGAGACCCTTCCGATAGCAGAGATGTGATATCTCAATGCTTATACCAAACCTGAGACCCTTCCTATGGCCTGAGATGTCATATACAACTCCTTCCCATTCCAATCCTGAGAACCTTTCTTTAGCATGAGATGTGATATCTCAATGCTTATACCAAATCTGAGACCCTTCCTATAGCATGAGATGTGATATCCAATTCCTTCCCATTCCAATCCTGAGACCCTTCCTATAGCATGAGATGTGATATCTCAATGCTTATACCAAACCTGAGAGCCTACCTATAGCATGAGATGTGATATCCAAGTCCATCCCATTCCAATCCTTAGACCCTTCCTACAGCATGCGATGTGATATCTCAATGATTCTAATACCAAACCAGAGACTCTTCCTATAACATGAGATGGGATATCCAACTCCTTCCCATTCCAATCCTGAGCCGCTTCCGATAGCAGAGATGTGATATCTCAATGCTTATACCAAACCTGAGACCCTTCCTATAACATGAGATGTGATATCCAACTCCTTCCCGTTCCAAACCTGAGACACTAACTATAGCATATGTGATATCCAACTGCTTCCCATTCCAAACATGAGACCCTTCCTATAGCAAGAAAGTAATATCCAACTCCTACCCATTCCAATCCTGAGACCCTTCCTATAGCAAGAGATGTGATATCCAAATCCTTCCCATTCCAATCCTGAGACCCTTCCTATAACATGAGATGTGATATCCAACTCCTTCCCATTCAAATCCTGAGATCCTTCCTATAGCATGAGAAGGGATATCCAACTCCTTCCCAATCCAATCCTGAGACCCTTCCGATAGCAGAGACGTGATATCTCAATGCTTCTACCAAACCTGAGACCCTTCCTTTAGCATGAGATGTGATATCCAAATCCTTCACATTCCAATCCTGAGACCCTTCCTATAGCATGAGATGTGATATCTCAATGCTTCTAATACCAAACCTGAGATCCTTCCTATAACATGAGATGTGATATCCAATTCCTTCCCATTCCAAACCTGAGACCCTTCCTATAACATGAGATGTGATATCCAACTCCTTCCCATTCCAACCCTGAGACCCTTTCCTATAGCATGAGATGTGATGTCTCAATGCTTCTAATACCAAACCTGAGATCCTTCCTATAACATGAGATGTGATATCCAACTCCTTCCATTCCAATCCTGAGACCCGTCCTATAGCATGAGATGTGATATCTCAATGCTTATACCAAACCTGAGACCCTTCCTATAGCATGAGATGTGATATCCAACTACTTCCCATTCCAATCCTGAGACCCTTCCTATAGCATGAGATGTGATATCTCAATGCTTCTAATACCAAACCTGAGATCCTTCCTCTAACATGAAATGTGAAATCTAACTCCTTCCCTTTCCAAACCTAAGAGCCTATCTATAGCAAGAGATGTGATATCCAAGTCCTTCCCATTCCATTCCTTAGACCCTTCCTACAGCATGCAATATGATATCTCAATGATTCTAATAACAAACCTGAGACCCGTTTTATAGCATGAGATATGATATCCAAGTCCTTCCCATTTCAATCCTGAGACCCTTCCTATAACATGAAATGTGATATCCAACTCCTTCCCATTCCAACCTGAGACCCTTCCTATAGCATGAGATGGGATATCCAACTTCTTCCAAATCCAATACTGATACCCTTCCGATAGCATGAGATGTGATATCCCAATGCTTCTACCAAACCTGAGACCCATACTATGGCATGAGATGTGATATCAAACTCCTTCCCATTCCAATCCTGAGACCCTTCCTATAGCTTGAGGTGTGATATCCAACTCCTTCCCATTCCAATTCTGAGACCCTTCTTATACCATGAGACTTGATATCTCAATGCTTCTAATACCAAACCTGAGACCCGTCCTATAACATGAGATGTGATATCCAAATCCTTCCCCTTCCAAACCTTAGACCCTTCCTTTATCATGAGATGTGGTATCCAACTCCTTCCCATTCCAATCCTGAGACCCTTCCGATATCATGAGATTTGGTATCTCAATGCTTCTAATATCAAACTTGAGACCCTCCCTATAGCATGAGATGTGACATCCAAGTCCTTCCCATTCCAATCCTGAGACCCTTCCTATAGCATGAGATGTGATATCTCTATGCTTCTAATACCAAACCTGAGACCCTTCCTATAAGATGAGATGGGATATCCAACTCCTTCCCATTGCAATCCTGAGACCCTTCCGATAGCAGAGATGTGATATCTCAATGCTTATACCAAACCTGAGACCCTTCCTATGGCCTGAGATGTCATATACAACTCCTTCCCATTCCAATCCTGAGACCCTTCCTTTAGCATGAGATGTGATAGCTCAATGCTTATACCAAATCTGAGACCCTTCCTATAGCATGAGATGTGATATCCAAATCCTTCCCATTCCAATCCTGAGACCCTTCCTATAGCATGAAATGTGATATCTCAATGCTTATACCAAACCTGAGAGTCTACCTATAGCATGAGATGTGATATCCAAGTCCATCCCATTCCAATCCTTAGACCCTTCCTACAGCATGCGATGTGATATCTCAATGATTCTAATACCAAACCAGAGACTCTTCCTGTAACATGAGATGGGATATCCAACTCCTTCCCATTCCAATCCTGAGCCGCTTCCGATAGCAGAGATGTGATATCTCAATGCTTATACCAAACCTGAGACCCTTCCTATAACATGAGATGTGATATCCAACTCCTTCCCGTTCCAAACCTGAGACACTAACTATAGCGTATGTGATATCCAACTCCTTCCCATTCCAAACATGAGACCCTTCCTATAGCAAGAAAGTAATATCCAACTCCTACCCATTCCAATCCTGAGACCCTTCCTATAGCAAGAGATGTGATATCCAAATCCTTCCCATTCCAATCCTGAGACCCTTCCGATAACATGAGATGTGATATCCAACTCCTTCCCATTCCAACCTGAGACACTTCCTATAGCATGAGAAGGGATATCCAACTCCTTCCCAATCCAATCCTGAGACCCTTCCGATAGCAGAGATGTGATATCTCAATGCTTATACCAAACCTGAGACCCTTCCTATGGCATGAGATGTGATATCCAACTCCTTGCCATTCAAATCCTGAGACCCTTCCTATAGCATGAGAAGGGATATCCAACTCCTTCCCAATCCAATCCTGAGACCCTTCCGATAGCAGAGACGTGATATCTCAATGCTTCTACCAAACCTGAGACCCTTCCTTTAGTATGAGATGTGATATCCAAATCCTTCACATTCCAATCCTGAGACCCTTCCTATAGCATGAGATGTGATATCTCAATGCTTCTAATACCAAACCTGAGATCCTTCCTATAACATGAGATGTGATATCCAATTCCTTCCCATTCCAAACCTGAGACCCTTCCTATTGGATGAGATGTGATATCCAACTCCTTCCCATTCCAACCCTGAGACCCTTCCTATAGCATGAGATGTGATGTCTCAATGCTTCTAATACCAAACCTGAGATCCTTCCTATAACATGAGATGTGATATCCAACTCCTTCCATTCCAATCCTGAGACCCGTCCTATAGCATGAGATGTGATATCTCAATGCTTATACCAAACCTGAGATCCTTCCTATAACATGAGATGTGATATCCAACTCCTTCCATTCCAATCCTGAGACCCGTCCTATAGCATGAGATGTGATATCTCAATGCTTCTAATACCAAACCTGAGATCCTTCCTCTAACATGAAATGTGATATCCAACTCCTTCCCTTTCCAAACCTAAGAGCCTATCTATAGCATGAGATGTGATATCCAAGTCCTTCCCATTCGCAACCCTTAGACCCTTCCTACAGCATGCAATATGATATCTCAATGATTCTAATAACAAACCTGAGACCCGTCCTATAACATGAGATGGGATATCCAACTCCTTCCCATTCCAATCCTGAGACACTTCCGATAGCAGAGATGTGATATCTCAATGCTTATACCAAACCTGAGACCCTTCCTATAACATGAGATGTGATATCCAAATCCTTCCCGTTCCAAACCTGAGACCCTTCCTTTAGCATGAGATGTGATATCCAGCTCCTTCCCATTCCAATCCTGAGACCCTTCCTATAGCATGAGATGTGATATCTCAATGCTTCTAATACCAAACCTGAGATCCTTCCTCTAACATGAAATGTGATATCCAACTCCTTCCCTTTCCAAACCTAAGAGCCTATCTATAGCATGAGATGTGATATCCAAGTCCATCCCATTCCAATCCTTAGACCCTTCCTACAGCATGCGATGTGATATCTCAATGATTCTAATACCAAACCAGAGACTCGTCCTATAACATGAGATGGGATATCCAACTCCTTCCTATTCCAATCCTGAGCCACTTCCGATAGCAGAGATGTGATATCTCAATGCTTATACCAAACCTGAGACCCTTCCTATAACATGATATGTGATATCCAACTCCTTCCCGTTCCAAACCTGAGACACTAACTATAGCATATGTGATATCCAACTCCTTCCCATTCCAAACATGAGACCCTTCCTATAGCAAGAAAGTAATATCCAACTCCTACCCATTCCAATCCTGAGACCCTTCCTATAGCAAGAGATGTGATATCCAAATCCTTCCCATTCCAATCCTGAGACCCTTCCTATAACATGTGATGTGATATCCAACTCCTTCCCATTCCAACCCGAGACACTTCCTTTAGCATGAGATGTGATATCCAAATCCTTCACATTCCAATCCTGAGACCCTTCCTATAGCATGAGAAAGGATATCTCAATGCTTCTAATACCAAACCTGAGATCCTTCCTATAACATGAGATTTGATATCCAATTCCTTCCCATTCCAATCCTGAGACCCTTCCTATAGCATGAGATGTGATATCTCTATGCTTCTAATACCAAACCTGAGACCATTCCTATAACATGAGATGGGATATCCAACTCCTTCCCATTCCAATCCTGAGACCCTTCCGATAGCAGAGATGTGATATCTCAATGCTTATACCAAACCTGAGACCCTTCCTATGGCCTGAGATGTCATATACAACTCCTTCCCATTCCAATCCTGAGAACTTTTCTTTAGCATGAGATGTGATATCTCATTGCTTATACCAAATCTGAGACCCTTCCTATAGCATGAGATGTGATATCCAATTCCTTCCCATTCCAATCCTGAGACCCTTCCTATAGCATGAGATGTGATATCTCAATGCTTATACCAAACCTGAGAGCCTACCTATAGCATGAGATGTGATATCCAAGTCCATCCCATTCCAATCCTTAGACCCTTCCTACAGCATGCGATGTGATATCTCAATGATTCTAATACCAAACCAGAGACTCTTCCTATAACATGAGATGGGATATCCAACTCCTTCCCATTCCAATCCTGAGCCGCTTCCAATAGCAGAGATGTGATATCTCAATGCTTATACCAAACCTGAGACCCTTCCTATAACATGAGATGTGATATCCAACTCCTTCCCGTTCCAAACCTGAGACACTAACTATAGCATATGTGATATCCAACTGCTTCCCATTCCAAACATGAGACCCTTCCTATAGCAAGAAAGTAATATCCAACTCCTACCCATTCCAATCCTGAGACCCTTCCTATAGCAAGAGATGTGATATCCAAATCCTTCCCATTCCAATCCTGAGACCCTTCCTATAACATGAGATGTGATATCCAACTCCTTCCCATTCAAATCCTGAGACCCTTCCTATAGCATGAGAAGGGATATCCAACTCCTTCCCAATCCAATCCTGAGACCCTTCCGATAGCAGAGACGTGATATCTCAATGCTTCTACCAAACCTGAGACCCTTCCTTTAGCATGAGATGTGATATCCAAATCCTTCACATTCCAATCCTGAGACCCTTCCTATAGCATGAGATGTGATATCTCAATGCTTTTAATACCAAACCTGAGATCCTTCCTATAACATGAGATGTGATATCCAATTCCTTCCCATTCCAAACCTGAGACCCTTCCTATTGGATGAGATGTGATATCCAACTCCTTCCCATTCCAACCCTGAGACCTTTCCTATAGCATGAGATGTGATGTCTCAATGCTTCTAATACCAAACCTGAGATCCTTCCTATAACATGAGATGTGATATCCAACTCCTTCCATTCCAATCCTGAGACCCGTCCTATAGCATGAGATGTGATATCTCAATGCTTATACCAAACCTGAGACCCTTCCTATAGCATGAGATGTGATATCCAACTACTTCCCATTCCAATCCTGAGACCCTTCCTATAGCATGAGATGTGATATCTCAATGCTTCTAATACCAAACCTGAGATCCTTCCTCTAACATGAAATGTGATATCTAACTCCTTCCCTTTCCAAACCTAAGAGCCTATCTATAGCATGAGATGTGATATCCAAGTCCTTCCCATTCAAATCCTTAGACCCTTCCTACAGCATGCAATATGATATCTCAATGTTTCTAATAACAAACCTGAGACCCGTCTTATAGCATGAGATATGATATCCAAGTCCTTCCCATTCCAATCCTGAGACCCTTCCTATAACATGAAATGTGATATCCAACTCCTTCCCATTCCAACCTGAGACCCTTCCTATAGCATGAGATGGGATATCCAACTTCTTCCAAATCCAATACTGATACCCTTCCGATAGCATGAGATGTGATATCCCAATGCTTCTACCAAACCTGAGACCCATACTATGGCATGAGATGTGATATCAAACTCCTTCCCATTCCAATCCTGAGACCCTTCCTATAGCTTGAGGTGTGATATCCAACTCCTTCCCATTCCAATTCTGAGACCCTTCTTATACCATGAGACTTGATATCTCAATGCTTCTAATACCAAACCTGAGACCCGTCCTATAACATGAGATGTGATATCCAAATCCTTCCCCTTCCAAACCTTAGACCCTTCCTTTATCATGAGATGTGGTATCCAACTCCTTCCCATTCCAATCCTGAGACCCTTCCGATATCATGAGATTTGGTATCTCAATGCTTCTAATATCAAACTTGAGACCCTCCCTATAGCATGAGATGTGACATCCAAGTCCTTCCCATTCCAATCCTGAGACCCTTCCTATAGCATGAGATGTGATATCTCTATGCTTCTAATACCAAACCTGAGACCCTTCCTATACGATGAGATGGGATATCCAACTCCTTCCCATTGCAATCCTGAGACCCTTCCGATAGCAGAGATGTGATATCTCAATGCTTATACCAAACCTGAGACCCTTCCTATGGCCTGAGATGTCATATACAACTCCTTCCCATTCCAATCCTGAGACCCTTCCTTTAGCATGAGATGTGATATCTCAATGCTTATACCAAATCTGAGACCCTTCCTATAGCATGAGATGTGATATCCAAATCCTTCCCATTCCAATCCTGAGACCCTTCCTATAGCATGAGATGTGATATCTCAATGCTTATACCAAACCTGAGAGTCTACCTATAGCATGAGATGTGATATCCAAGTCCATCCCATTCCAATCCTTAGACCCTTCCTACAGCATGCGATGTGATATCTCAATGATTCTAATACCAAACCAGAGACTCTTCCTATAACATGAGATGGGATATCCAACTCCTTCCCATTCCAATCCTGAGCCGCTTCCGATAGCAGAGATGTGATATCTCAATGCTTATACCAAACCTGAGACCCTTCCTATAACATGAGATGTGATATCCAACTCCTTCCCGTTCCAAACCTGAGACACTAACTATAGCGTATGTGATATCCAACTCCTTCCCATTCCAAACATGAGACCCTTCCTATAGCAAGAAAGTAATATCCAACTCCTACCCATTCCAATCCTGAGACCCTTCCTATAGCAAGAGATGTGATATCCAAATCCTTCCCATTCCAATCCTGAGACCCTTCCGATAACATGAGATGTGATATCCAACTCCTTCCCATTCCAACCTGAGACACTTCCTATAGCATGAGAAGGGATATCCAACTCCTTCCCAATCCAATCCTGAGACCCTTCCGATAGCAGAGATGTGATATCTCAATGCTTATACCAAACCTGAGACCCTTCCTATGGCATGAGATGTGATATCCAACTCCTTGCCATTCAAATCCTGAGACCCTTCCTATAGCATGAGAAGGGATATCCAACTCCTTCCCAATCCAATCCTGAGACCCTTCCGATAGCAGAGACGTGATATCTCAATGCTTCTACCAAACCTGAGACCCTTCCTTTATTATGAGATGTGATATCCAAATCCTTCACATTCCAATCCTGATACCCTTCCTATAGCATGAGATGTGATATCTCAATGCTTCTAATACCAAACCTGAGATCCTTCCTATAACATGAGATGTGATATCCAATTCCTTCCCATTCCAAACCTGAGACCCTTCCTATTGGATGAGATGTGATATCCAACTCCTTCCCATTCCAACCCTGAGACCCTTCCTATAGCATGAGATGTGATGTCTCAATGCTTCTAATACCAAACCTGAGATCCTTCCTATAACATGAGATGTGATATCCAACTCCTTCCATTCCAATCCTGAGACCCGTCCTATAGCATGAGATGTGATATCTCAATGCTTATACCAAACCTGAGATCCTTCCTATAACATGAGATGTGATATCCAACTCCTTCCATTCCAATCCTGAGACCCGTCCTATAGCATGAGATGTGATATCTCAATGCTTCTAATACCAAACCTGAGATCCTTCCTCTAACATGAAATGTGATATCCAACTCCTTCCCTTTCCAAACCTAAGAGCCTATCTATAGCATGAGATGTGATATCCAAGTCCTTCCCATTCCAACCCTTAGACCCTTCCTACAGCATGCAATATGATATCTCAATGATTCTAATAACAAACCTGAGACCCGTCCTATAACATGAGATGGGATATCCAACTCCTTCCCATTCCAATCCTGAGACACTTCCGATAGCAGAGATGTGATATCTCAATGCTTATACCAAACCTGAGACCCTTCCTATAACATGAGATGTGATATCCAAATCCTTCCCGTTCCAAACCTGAGACCCTTCCTTTAGCATGAGATGTGATATCCAGCTCCTTCCCATTCCAATCCTGAGACCCTTCCTATAGCATGAGATGTGATATCTCAATGCTTCTAATACCAAACCTGAGATCCTTCCTCTAACATGAAATGTGATATCCAACTCCTTCCCTTTCCAAACCTAAGAGCCTATCTATAGCATGAGATGTGATATCCAAGTCCATCCCATTCCAATCCTTAGACCCTTCCTACAGCATGCAATGTGATATCTCAATGATTCTAATACCAAACCAGAGACTCGTCCTATAACATGAGATGGGATATCCAACTCCTTCCTATTCCAATCCTGAGCCACTTCCGATAGCAGAGATGTGATATCTCAATGCTTATACCAAACCTGAGACCCTTCCTATAACATGAGATGTGATATCCAACTCCTTCCCGTTCCAAACCTGAGACACTAACTATAGCATATGTGATATCCAACTCCTTCCCATTCCAAACATGAGACCCTTCCTATAGCAAGAAAGTAATATCCAACTCCTACCCATTCCAATCCTGAGACCCTTCCTATAGCAAGAGATGTGATATCCAAATCCTTCCCATTCCAATCCTGAGACCCTTCCTATAACATGTGATGTGATATCCAACTCCTTCCCATTCCAACCTGAGACACTTCCTTTAGCATGAGATGTGATATCCAAATCCTTCACATTCCAATCCTGAGACCCTTCCTATAGCATGAGAAAGGATATCTCAATGCTTCTAATACCAAACCTGAGATCCTTCCTATAACATGAGATTTGATATCCAATTCCTTCCCATTCCAATCCTGAGACCCTTCCTATAGCATGAGATGTGATATCTCTATGCTTCTAATACCAAACCTGAGACCATTCCTATAACATGAGATGGGATATCCAACTCCTTCCCATTCCAATCCTGAGACCCTTCCGATAGCAGAGATGTGATATCTCAATGCTTATACCAAACCTGAGAGCCTACCTATAGCATGAGATGTGATATCCAAGTCCATCCCATTCCAATCCTTAGACCCTTCCTACAGCATGCGATGTGATATCTCAATGATTCTAATACCAAACCAGAGACTCTTCCTATAACATGAGATGGGATATCCAACTCCTTCCCATTCCAATCCTGAGCCGCTTCCGATAGCAGAGATGTGATATCTCAATGCTTATACCAAACCTGAGACCCTTCCTATAACATGAGATGTGATATCCAACTCCTTCCCGTTCCAAACCTGAGACACTAACTATAGCATATGTGATATCCAACTGCTTCCCATTCCAAACATGAGACCCTTCCTATAGCAAGAAAGTAATATCCAACTCCTACCCATTCCAATCCTGAGACCCTTCCTATAGCAAGAGATGTGATATCCAAATCCTTCCCATTCCAATCCTGAGACCCTTCCTATAACATGAGATGTGATATCCAACTCCTTCCCATTCAAATCCTGAGACCCTTCCTATAGCATGAGAAGGGATATCCAACTCCTTCCCAATCCAATCCTGAGACCCTTCCGATAGCAGAGACGTGATATCTCAATGCTTCTACCAAACCTGAGACCCTTCCTTTAGCATGAGATGTGATATCCAAATCCTTCACATTCCAATCCTGAGACCCTTCCTATAGCATGAGATGTGATATCTCAATGCTTCTAATACCAAACCTGAGATCCTTCCTATAACATGAGATGTGATATCCAATTCCTTCCCATTCCAACCCTGAGACCCTTCCTATAGCATGAGATGTGATGTCTCAATGCTTCTAATACCAAACCTGAGATCCTTCCTATAACATGAGATGTGATATCCAACTCCTTCCATTCCAATCCTGAGACCCGTCCTATAGCATGAGATGTGATATCTCAATGCTTATACCAAACCTGAGACCCTTCCTATAGCATGAGATGTGATATCCAACTACTTCCCATTCCAATCCTGAGACCCTTCCTATAGCATGAGATGTGATATCTCAATGCTTCTAATGCCAAACCTGAGATCCTTCCTCTAACATGAAATGTAATATCTAACTCCTTCCCTTTCCAAACCTAAGAGCCTATCTATAGCATGAGATGTGATATCCAAGTCCTTCCCATTCCAATCCTTAGACCCTTCCTACAGCATGCAATATGATATCTCAATGATTCTAATAACAAACCTGAGACCCGTCTTATAGCATGAGATATGATATCCAAGTCCTTCCCATTCCAATCCTGAGACCCTTCCTATAACATGAAATGTGATATCCAACTCCTTCCCATTCCAACCTGAGACCCTTCCTATAGCATGAGATGGGATATCCAACTTCTTCCAAATCCAATACTGATACCCTTCCGATAGCATGAGATGTGATATCCCAATGCTTCTACCAAACCTGAGACCCATACTATGGCATGAGATGTGATATCAAACTCCTTCCCATTCCAATCCTGAGACCCTTCCTATAGCTTGAGGTGTGATATCCAACTCCTTCCCATTCCAATTCTGAGACCCTTCTTATACCATGAGACTTGATATCTCAATGCTTCTAATACCAAACCTGAGACCCGTCCTATAACATGAGATGTGATATCCAAATCCTTCCTCTTCCAAACCTTAGACCCTTCCTTTATCATGAGATGTGGTATCCAACTCCTTCCCATTCCAATCCTGAGACCCTTCCGATATCATGAGATTTGGTATCTCAATGCTTCTAATATCAAACTTGAGACCCTCCCTATAGCATGAGATGTGACATCCAAGTCCTTCCCATTCCAATCCTGAGACCCTTCCTATAGCATGAGATGTGATATCTCTATGCTTCTAATACCAAACCTGAGACCCTTCCTATAAGATGAGATGGGATATCCAACTCCTTCCCATTGCAATCCTGAGACCCTTCCGATAGCAGAGATGTGATATCTCAATGCTTATACCAAACCTGAGACCCTTCCTATGGCCTGAGATGTCATATACAACTCCTTCCCATTCCAATCCTGAGACCCTTCCTTTAGCATGAGATGTGATATCTCAATGCTTATACCAAATCTGAGACCCTTCCTATAGCATGAGATGTGATATCCAAATCCTTCCCATTCCAATCCTGAGACCCTTCCTATAGCATGAGATGTGATATCTCAATGCTTATACCAAACCTGAGAGTCTACCTATAGCATGAGATGTGATATCCAAGTCCATCCCATTCCAATCCTTAGACCCTTCCTACAGCATGCGATGTGATATCTCAATGATTCTAATACCAAACCAGAGACTCTTCCTATAACATGAGATGGGATATCCAACTCCTTCCCATTCCAATCCTGAGCCGCTTCCGATAGCAGAGATGTGATATCTCAATGCTTATGCTTATAAACTGTGGAACTCATTGCCACCAAATCTCAGAGCAGACCTACCCTACCAGAATTTCCGATCTAAGGTAGTTTCTTGGTTGAAAACGTAAGCTGTCTAAGATACTCATGCAACCCGCACAGACTGTAACCACGTGCATACTGGCCTATATGTATATTTCATTTATGTAAATCTTTGTTGACTTGTATTTAACTTTGGTGTGCCTTTCTGTACATTCTATGACTATTGTAACTAAGCTTCGCATATTCCTGAAAATGTTGCGCCCTGATACCCTCGGGTACGTTCGCGCATTACAAATAATAAACAAACAAACATACCAAACCTGAGACCCTTCCTATAACATGAGATGTGATATCCAACTCCTTCCCGTTCCAAACCTGAGACACTAACTATAGCGTATGTGATATCCAACTCCTTCCCATTCCAAACATGAGACCCTTCCTATAGCAAGAAAGTAATATCCAACTCCTACCCATTCCAATCCTGAGACCCTTCCTATAGCAAGAGATGTGATATCCAAATCCTTCCCATTCCAATCCTGAGACCCTTCCGATAACATGAGATGTGATATCCAACTCCTTCCCATTCCAACCTGAGACACTTCCTATAGCATGAGAAGGGATATCCAACTCCTTCCCAATCCAATCCTGAGACCCTTCCGATAGCAGAGATGTGATATCTCAATGCTTATACCAAACCTGAGACCCTTCCTATGGCATGAGATGTGATATCCAACTCCTTGCCATTCAAATCCTGAGACCCTTCCTATAGCATGAGAAGGGATATCCAACTCCTTCCCAATCCAATCCTGAGACCCTTCCGATAGCAGAGACGTGATATCTCAATGCTTCTACCAAACCTGAGACCCTTCCTTTAGTATGAGATGTGATATCCAAATCCTTCACATTCCAATCCTGAGACCCTTCCTATAGCATGAGATGTGATATCTCAATGCTTCTAATACCAAACCTGAGATCCTTCCTATAACATGAGATGTGATATCCAATTCCTTCCCATTCCAAACCTGAGACCCTTCCTATTGGATGAGATGTGATATCCAACTCCTTCCCATTCCAACCCTGAGACCCTTCCTATAGCATGAGATGTGATGTCTCAATGCTTCTAATACCAAACCTGAGATCCTTCCTATAACATGAGATGTGATATCCAACTCCTTCCATTCCAATCCTGAGACCCGTCCTATAGCATGAGATGTGATATCTCAATGCTTATACCAAACCTGAGATCCTTCCTATAACATGAGATGTGATATCCAACTCCTTCCATTCCAATCCTGAGACCCGTCCTATAGCATGAGATGTGATATCTCAATGCTTCTAATACCAAACCTGAGATCCTTCCTCTAACATGAAATGTGATATCCAACTCCTTCCCTTTCCAAACCTAAGAGCCTATCTATAGCATGAGATGTGATATCCAAGTCCTTCCCATTCCAACCCTTAGACCCTTCCTACAGCATGCAATATGATATCTCAATGATTCTAATAACAAACCTGAGACCCGTCCTATAACATGAGATGGGATATCCAACTCCTTCCCATTCCAATCCTGAGACACTTCCGATAGCAGAGATGTGATATCTCAATGCTTATACCAAACCTGAGACCCTTCCTATAACATGAGATGTGATATCCAAATCCTTCCCGTTCCAAACCTGAGACCCTTCCTTTAGCATGAGATGTGATATCCAGCTCCTTCCCATTCCAATCCTGAGACCCTTCCTATAGCATGAGATGGGATATCTCAATGCTTCTAATACCAAACCTGAGATCCTTCCTCTAACATGAAATGTGATATCCAACTCCTTCCCTTTCCAAACCTAAGAGCCTATCTATAGCATGAGATGTGATATCCAAGTCCATCCCATTCCAATCCTTAGACCCTTCCTACAGCATGCGATGTGATATCTCAATGATTCTAATACCAAACCAGAGACTCGTCCTATAACATGAGATGGGATATCCAACTCCTTCCTATTCCAATCCTGAGCCACTTCCGATAGCAGAGATGTGATATCTCAATGCTTATACCAAACCTGAGACCCTTCCTATAACATGAGATGTGATATCCAACTCCTTCCCGTTCCAAACCTGAGACACTAACTATAGCATATGTGATATCCAACTCCTTCCCATTCCAAACATGAGACCCTTCCTATAGCAAGAAAGTAATATCCAACTCCTACCCATTCCAATCCTGAGACCCTTCCTATAGCAAGAGATGTGATATCCAAATCCTTCCCATTCCAATCCTGAGACCCTTCCTATAACATGTGATGTGATATCCAACTCCTTCCCATTCCAACCTGAGACACTTCCTTTAGCATGAGATGTGATATCCAAATCCTTCACATTCCAATCCTGAGACCCTTCCTATAGCATGAGAAAGGATATCTCAATGCTTCTAATACCAAACCTGAGATCCTTCCTATAACATGAGATTTGATATCCAATTCCTTCCCATTCCAATCCTGAGACCCTTCCTATAGCATGAGATGTGATATCTCTATGCTTCTAATACCAAACCTGAGACCATTCCTATAACATGAGATGGGATATCCAACTCCTTCCCATTCCAATCCTGAGACCCTTCCGATAGCAGAGATGTGATATCTCAATGCTTATACCAAACCTGAGACCCTTCCTATGGCCTGAGATGTCATATACAACTCCTTCCCATTCCAATCCTGAGAACCTTTCTTTAGCATGAGATGTGATATCTCAATGCTTATACCAAATCTGAGACCCTTCCTATAGCATGAGATGTGATATCCAATTCCTTCCCATTCCAATCCTGAGACCCTTCCTATAGCATGAGATGTGATATCTCAATGCTTATACCACACCTGAGAGCCTACCTATAGCATGAGATGTGATATCCAAGTCCATCCCATTCCAATCCTTAGACCCTTCCTACAGCATGCGATGTGATATCTCAATGATTCTAATACCAAACCAGAGACTCTTCCTATAACATGAGATGGGATATCCAACTCCTTCCCATTCCAATCCTGAGCCGCTTCCGATAGCAGAGATGTGATATCTCAATGCTTATCCCAAACCTGAGACCCTTCCTATAACATGAGATGTGATATCCAACTCCTTTCCGTTCCAAACCTGAGACACTAACTATAGCATATGTGATATCCAACTGCTTCCCATTCCAAACATGAGACCCTTCCTATAGCAAGAAAGTAATATCCAACTCCTACCCATTCCAATCCTGAGACCCTTCCTATAGCAAGAGATGTGATATCCAAATCCTTCCCATTCCAATCCTGAGACCCTTCCTATAACATGAGATGTGATATCCAACTCCTTCCCATTCAAATCCTGAGACCCTTCCTATAGCATGAGAAGGGATATCCAACTCCTTCCCAATCCAATCCTGAGACCCTTCCGATAGCAGAGACGTGATATCTCAATGCTTCTACCAAACCTGAGACCCTTCCTTTAGCATGAGATGTGATATCCAAATCCTTCACATTCCAATCCTGAGACCCTTCCTATAGCATGAGATGTGATATCTCAATGCTTCTAATACCAAACCTGAGATCCTTCCTATAACATGAGATGTGATATCCAATTCCTTCCCATTCCAAACCTGAGACCCTTCCTATTGGATGAGATGTGATATCCAACTCCTTCCCATTCCAACCCTGAGACCCTTCCTATAGCATGAGATGTGATGTCTCAATGCTTCTAATACCAAACCTGAGATCCTTCCTATAACATGAGATGTGATATCCAACTCCTTCCATTCCAATCCTGAGACCCGTCCTATAGCATGAGATGTGATATCTCAATGCTTATACCAAACCTGAGACCCTTCCTATAGCATGAGATGTGATATCCAACTACTTCCCATTCCAATCCTGAGACCCTTCCTATAGCATGAGATGTGATATCTCAATGCTTCTAATGCCAAACCTGAGATCCTTCCTCTAACATGAAATGTGATATCTAACTCCTTCCCTTTCCAAACCTAAGAGCCTATCTATAGCATGAGATGTGATATCCAAGTCCTTCCCATTCCAATCCTTAGACCCTTCCTACAGCATGCAATATGATATCTCAATGATTCTAATAACAAACCTGAGACCCGTCTTATAGCATGAGATATGATATCCAAGTCCTTCCCATTCCAATCCTGAGACCCTTCCTATAACATGAAATGTGATATCCAACTCCTTCCCATTCCAACCTGAGACCCTTCCTATAGCATGAGATGGGATATCCAACTTCTTCCAAATCCAATACTGATACCCTTCCGATAGCATGAGATGTGATATCCCAATGCTTCTACCAAACCTGAGACCCATACTATGGCATGAGATGTGATATCAAACTCCTTCCCATTCCAATCCTGAGACCCTTCCTATAGCTTGAGGTGTGATATCCAACTCCTTCCCATTCCAATTCTGAGACCCTTCTTATACCATGAGACTTGATATCTCAATGCTTCTAATACCAAACCTGAGACCCGTCCTATAACATGAGATGTAATATCCAAATCCTTCCCCTTCCAAACCTTAGACCCTTCCTTTATCATGAGATGTGGTATCCAACTCCTTCCCATTCCAATCCTGAGACCCTTCCGATATCATGAGATTTGGTATCTCAATGCTTCTAATATCAAACTTGAGACCCTCCCTATAGCATGAGATGTGACATCCAAGTCCTTCCCATTCCAATCCTGAGACCCTTCCTATAGCATGAGATGTGATATCTCTATGCTTCTAATACCAAACCTGAGACCCTTCCTATAAGATGAGATGGGATATCCAACTCCTTCCCATTGCAATCCTGAGACCCTTCCGATAGCAGAGATGTGATATCTCAATGCTTATACCAAACCTGAGACCCTTCCTATGGCCTGAGATGTCATATACAACTCCTTCCCATTCCAATCCTGAGACCCTTCCTTTAGCATGAGATGTGATATCTCAATGCTTATAACAAATCTGAGACCCTTCCTATAGCATGAGATGTGATATCCAAATCCTTCCCATTCCAATCCTGAGACCCTTCCTATAGCATGAGATGTGATATCTCAATGCTTATACCAAACCTGAGAGTCTACCTATAGCATGAGATGTGATATCCAAGTCCATCCCATTCCAATCCTTAGACCCTTCCTACAGCATGCGATGTGATATCTCAATGATTCTAATACCAAACCAGAGACTCTTCCTATAACATGAGATGGGATATCCAACTCCTTCCCATTCCAATCCTGAGCCGCTTCCGATAGCAGAGATGTGATATCTCAATGCTTATACCAAACCTGAGACCCTTCCTATAACATGAGATGTGATATCCAACTCCTTCCCGTTCCAAACCTGAGACACTAACTATAGCGTATGTGATATCCAACTCCTTCCCATTCCAAACATGAGACCCTTCCTATAGCAAGAAAGTAATATCCAACTCCTACCCATTCCAATCCTGAGACCCTTCCTATAGCAAGAGATGTGATATCCAAATCCTTCCCATTCCAATCCTGAGACCCTTCCGATAACATGAGATGTGATATCCAACTCCTTCCCATTCCAACCTGAGACACTTCCTATAGCATGAGAAGGGATATCCAACTCCTTCCCAATCCAATCCTGAGACCCTTCCGATAGCAGAGATGTGATATCTCAATGCTTATACCAAACCTGAGACCCTTCCTATGGCATGAGATGTGATATCCAACTCCTTGCCATTCAAATCCTGAGACCCTTCCTATAGCATGAGAAGGGATATCCAACTCCTTCCCAATCCAATCCTGAGACCCTTCCGATAGCAGAGACGTGATATCTCAATGCTTCTACCAAACCTGAGACCCTTCCTTTAGTATGAGATGTGATATCCAAATCCTTCACATTCCAATCCTGAGACCCTTCCTATAGCATGAGATGTGATATCTCAATGCTTCTAATACCAAACCTGAGATCCTTCCTATAACATGAGATGTGATATCCAATTCCTTCCCATTCCAAACCTGAGACCCTTCCTATTGGATGAGATGTGATATCCAACTCCTTCCCATTCCAACCCTGAGACCCTTCCTATAGCATGAGATGTGATGTCTCAATGCTTCTAATACCAAACCTGAGATCCTTCCTATAACATGAGATGTGATATCCAACTCCTTCCATTCCAATCCTGAGACCCGTCCTATAGCATGAGATGTGATATCTCAATGCTTATACCAAACCTGAGATCCTTCCTATAACATGAGATGTGATATCCAACTCCTTCCATTCCAATCCTGAGACCCGTCCTATAGCATGAGATGTGATATCTCAATGCTTCTAATACCAAACCTGAGATCCTTCCTCTAACATGAAATGTGATATCCAACTCCTTCCCTTTCCAAACCTAAGAGCCTATCTATAGCATGAGATGTGATATCCAAGTCCTTCCCATTCCAACCCTTAGACCCTTCCTACAGCATGCAATATGATATCTCAATGATTCTAATAACAAACCTGAGACCCGTCCTATAACATGAGATGGGATATCCAACTCCTTCCCATTCCAATCCTGAGACACTTCCGATAGCAGAGATGTGATATCTCAATGCTTATACCAAACCTGAGACCCTTCCTTTAGCATGAGATGTGATATCCAGCTCCTTCCCATTCCAATCCTGAGACCCTTCCTATAGCATGAGATGTGATATCTCAATGCTTCTAATACCAAACCTGAGATCCTTCCTCTAACATGAAATGTGATATCCAACTCCTTCCCTTTCCAAACCTAAGAGCCTATCTATAGCATGAGATGTGATATCCAAGTCCATCCCATTCCAATCCTTAGACCCTTCCTACAGCATGCGATGTGATATCTCAATGATTCTAATACCAAACCAGAGACTCGTCCTATAACATGAGATGGGATATCCAACTCCTTCCTATTCCAATCCTGAGCCACTTCCGATAGCAGAGATGTGATATCTCAATGCTTATACCAAACCTGAGACCCTTCCTATAACATGAGATGTGATATCCAACTCCTTCCCGTTCCAAACCTGAGACACTAACTATAGCATATGTGATATCCAACTCCTTCCCATTCCAAACATGAGACCCTTCCTATAGCAAGAAAGTAATATCCAACTCCTACCCATTCCAATCCTGAGACCCTTCCTATAGCAAGAGATGTGATATCCAAATCCTTCCCATTCCAATCCTGAGACCCTTCCTATAACATGTGATGTGATATCCAACTCCTTCCCATTCCAACCTGAGACACTTCCTTTAGCATGAGATGTGATATCCAAATCCTTCACATTCCAATCCTGAGACCCTTCCTATAGCATGAGAAAGGATATCTCAATGCTTCTAATACCAAACCTGAGATCCTTCCTATAACATGAGATTTGATATCCAATTCCTTCCCATTCCAATCCTGAGACCCTTCCGATAGCAGAGATGTGATATCTCAATGCTTATACCAAACCTGAGACCCTTCCTATGGCCTGAGATGTCATATACAACTCCTTCCCATTCCAATCCTGAGACCCTTCCTATAGCATGAGATGTGATATCTCAATGCTTATACCAAATCTGAGACCCTTCCTATAGCATGAGATGTGATATCCAACTCCTTCCCATTCCAATCCTGAGACCCTTCCTATAGCATGAGATGTGATGTCTCAATGCTTCTAATACCAAACCTGAGATCCTTCCTATAACATGAGATGTGATATCCAACTCCTTCCCATTCCAATCCTGAGACCCTTATGAAAGCATGAGATGTGTTATCTCAATGCTTTTAATACCAAACCTGAGATCCTTCCTATAACATGAGATGTGATTTCCAAATCCTTCCCCTTCCAAACCTGAGACCCTCCCTTTAGCATGAGATGTGATATCCAACTCCTTCCCATTCCAATCCTGAGACCCTTCTGATAGCATGAGATGTGATATCTCAATGCCTCTAATACCAAACCTGAGATCCTACCTCTAACATGAAATGTGATATCCATCTCATTCCCTTTCCAAACCTGAGACCCTGCCTATAGCATGAGATGTGATATCCAAGTCCTTCCCATTCCAATCCTGAGACCCTTCCTGTAGCATGTGATGTGATATCTCAATGCTTATACCAAACCTGAGACCCTTCCTATGGCATGAGATGTCATATACAACTCCTTCCCATTCCAATCCTGAGACCCTTCCTATGGCATGAGATGTGATATCTCAATGCTTATACCAAACCTGAGACCCTTCCTATAGCATGAGATGTGATATCCAACTTCTTCCCATTCCAATCCTGAGACCCTTCCTATAACATTAGATGTGATGTCTCAATGCTTCTAATACCAAACCTGAGTTCTTTCCTATAACATGAGATGTGATATCCAACTCCTTCCCATTCCAATCCTGAGACCCTTCCTATAGCATGAGATGTGATATCACAATGCTTATACCAAACCTGAGAACGTTCCTATAGCTTGAGATGTGATATCCAACTCCTTCCCATTCCAATCCTGAGACCCTTCCTATAGCATGAGATGTGATATCTCAAGGCCTCTAATACCAAACCTGAGATCCTTCCTCTAACATGAAATGTGATATCCAACTCCTTCCCCTTCCAAACCTGAGAGCCTTCCTATAGCATGGGATATGATATCCAAGTCCTTCCCATTCCAATCCTGAGACCCTTCCTATAACATGAAATGCGATATCCAACTCCTTCCCATTCCAACCTGAGACTCTTCCTATAACATGAGATGGGATATCCAACTCCTTCCCATTCCAATCCTAAAACCCTTTCGATAGCAGAGATGTGATATCTCAATGCTTATACCAAACCTGAGACCCTTCCTACGGAATGAGATGTCATATACAACTCCTTCCCATTCCAATCCTGAGACCCTTCCTATAGCACGAGATGTGATATCTCAATGCTTATACCAAACCTGAGACCCTTCCTCTAGCATGAGATGTGATATCCAACTCCTTCCCATTCCAATCCTGAGACCCTTCCTATAGCATGAGATGTGATATCCAACTCCTCCCCATTCCAATCCTGAGACCCTTCCTATAGCCTGAGATCTGATATCTCAATGCCTCTAATACCAAACCTGAGGTCCTTCCTCTAACATGAAATGTGATATCCAACTCCTTCCCTTTCCAAACCTGAGAGCCTATCTATAGCATGAGATGTGATATCCAAGTCCTTCCCATTCCAATCCTGAGACACTTCCGATAGCAGAGATGTGATATCTCAATGCTTATACCAAACCTGAGACCCTTCCTATAACATGAGATGTGATATCCAACTCCTTCCCGTTCCAAACCTGAGACCCTTCCTTTAGCATGAGATGTGATATCCAGCTCCTTCCCATTCCAATCCTGAGTCCCTTCTGATAGCATGAGATGTGATATCTCAATGCTTCTAATATCAAAACTGAGACCCTCCCTATAGCATGATATGTGATATCTAAGTCCTTCCCATTCCAATCCTGAGACCCTTCCTATAGCATGAGATGTGATATCTCAATGCTTCTACCAAACCTGAGACCCTTCCTTTAGCATGAGATGTGATAACCAACTCCTTCCCATTCCAATCCTGAGACCCTTCCTATAGCATGAGATGTGATATCTCAATACTTCTAATACCAAACCTGAGATCCTTTCGATAACATGAGATGTGATATCCAATTCCTCCCCATTCCAAACCTGAGAACCTTCCTACAGCATGCAATGTGATATCTCAATGCTTCTAATACCAAACCTGAGACCAGTCCTATAACATGAGATTGGATATCCAACTCCTTCCCCTTCCAAACCTGAGACCCTTCCTATAGCATGAGATATGATATCCAACGTCTTCCCATTCCAATCCTGAGACCCTTCCTATAACATGAGATGTGATGTCTCAATGCTTCTAATACCAAACCTGAGATCTTTCCTATAACATGAGATGTGATATCCAACTCCTTCCCATTCCAATCCTGAGACCCTTCCTATAGCATGAGATGTGCTATCTCAATGCTTATACCAAACCTGAGACCCTTCCTAAAGCTTGAGATGTGATATCCAACTCCTTCCCATTCCAATCCTGAGACCCTTCCTCTAACATGAAATGTGATATCCAACTCCTTCTCCTTCCAAACCTGAGAGCCTTCCTGTAGCATGAGATATGATATCCAAGTCCTTCCCATTCCAATCCCGAGACCCTTCCTATAACATGAAATGTGATATCCAACTCCTTCCCATTCCAACCTGAGACCCTTCCTATAGCATGAGATGGGATATCCAACTCCTTCCAAATCCAATACTGATACCCTTCCAATAGCATGAGATGTGATATCCCAATGCTTCTATCAAACCTGAGAAGCATACTATGGCATGAGATGTGATATCAAACTCCTTCCCATTCCAATCCTGAGACTCTTCCTATAGCTTGAGATGTGATATCCAACTCCTTCCCATTCCAATTCTGAGACCCTTCCTATACCATGAGACTTGATATCTCAATGCTTCTAATACCAAACCTGAGACCCGTCCTATAACATGAGATGTGATATCCAAATCTTTCCCCTTCCAAACCTTAGACCCTTCCTTTATCATGAGATGTGATATCCAACTCCTTCCCATTCCAATCCTGAGACCCTTCCGATATTATGAGATTTGTTATCTCAATGCTTCAAATATCAAAATTGAGACCCTCCCTATAGCATGAGATGGGATATCCAACTCCTTCCCATTCCAATCCTGAGACCCTTCCGATAGCAGAGATGTGATATCTCAATGCTTATACCAAATCTGAGACCCTTCCTATAGCATGAGATGTGATATCCAACTCCTTCCCATTCCAATCCTGAGACCCTTCCTATAGCATGAGATGTGATGTCTCAATGCTTCTAATACCAAACCTGAGATCCTTCCTATAACATGAGATGTGATATCCAACTCCTTCCCATTCCAATCCTGAGACCCTTCCTATAGCATGAGATGTGCTATCTCAATGCTTATACCAAACCTGAGACCCTTCCTAAAGCTTGAGATGTGATATCCAACTCCTTCCCATTCCAATCCTGAGACCCTTCCTATAGCATGAGATGTGATATCTCAAGGCCTCTAATACCAAACCTGAGATCCTTCCTCTAACATGAAATGTGATATCCAACTCCTTCCCCTTCCAAACCTGAGAGCCTTCCTATAGCATGAGATATGATATCCAAGTCCTTCCCATTCCAATCCTGAGACCCTTCCTATAACATGAAATGTGATATCCAACTCCTTCCCATTCCAACCTGAGACCCTTCCTATAGCATGAGATGGGATATCCAACTCCTTCCAAATCCAATACTGATACCCTTCCAATAGCATGAGATGTGATATCCCAATGCTTCTACCAAACCTGAGACCCATACTATGGCATGAGATGTGATATCAAACTCCTTCCCATTCCAATCCTGAGACTCTTCCTATAGCTTGAGATGTGATATCCAACTCCTTCACATTCCAATTCTGAGACCCTTCCTATGCCATGAGACTTGATATCTCAATGCTTCTAATACCAAACCTGAGATCCGTCCTATAACATGAGATGTGATGTCCAAATCTTTCCCCTTCCAAACCTTAGACCCTTCCTTTATCATGAGATGTGATATCCAACTCCTTCCCATTCCAATCCTGAGACCCTTCCGATATCATGAGATTTGTTATCTCAATGCTTCTAATATCAAACTTGAGACCCTCCCTATAGCATGAGATGTGACATCCAAGTCCTCCCCATTCCAATCCTGAGACCCTTCCTATAGCATGAGATGTGATATCTCATGGCTTCTAATACCAAACCTGAGACCCTTCCTATAACATGAGATGGGATATCCAACTCCTTCCCATTCCAATCCTGAGACCCTTCCGATAGCAGAGATGTGATATCTCAATGCTTATACCAATCCTGAGACCCTTCCTATGGCCTGAGATGTCATATACAACTCCTTCCCAATCCAATCCTGAGACCCTTCCTATAGCATGAGATGTGATATCTCAATGCTTATACCAAATGTGAGACCCTTCCTATAGCATGAGATGTGATATCCAACTCCTTCCCATTCCAATCCTGAGACCCTTCCTATAGCATGAGATGTGATGTCTCAATGCTTCTAATACCAAACCTGAGATCCTTCCTATAACATGAGATGTGATATCCAACTCCTTCCCATTCCAATCCTGAGACCCTTCCTATAGCATGAGATGTGATGTCTCAATGCTTCTAATACCAAACCTGAGAACCTTCCTACAGCATGCGATGTGATATCTCAATGCTTCTAATACCAAACCTGAGACCAGTCCTATAACATGAGATTGGATATCCAACTCCTTCGCCTTCCAAACCTGAGACCCTTCCTATAGCATGAGATGTGATATCCAACTTCTTCCCATTCCAATCCTGAGACCCTTCCTATAACATGAGATGTGATGTCTCAATGCTTCTAATACCAAACCTGAGATCTTTCCTATAACATGAGATGTGATATCCAACTCCTTCCCATTCCAATCCTGAGACCCTTCCTATAGCATGAGATGTGCTATCTCAATGCTTATACCAAACCTGAGACCCTTCCTAAAGCTTGAGATGTGATATCCAACTCCTTCCATTCCAATCCTGAGACCCTTCCTATAGCATGAGATGTGATATCTCAAGGCCTCTAATACCAAACCTGAGATCCTTCCTCTAACATGAAATGTGATATCCAACTCCTTCCCCTTCCAAACCTGAGAGCCTTCCTATAGCATGAGATATGATATCCAAGTCCTTCCCATTCCAATCCTGAGACCCTTCCTATAACATGAAATGTGATATCCAACTCCTTCCCATTCCAACCTGAGACCCTTCCTATAGCATGAGATGGGATATCCAACTCCTTCCAAATCCAATACTGATACCCTTCCAATAGCATGAATTGTGATATCCCAATGCTTCTACCAAACCTGAGACCCATACTATGGCATGAGATGTGATATCAAACTCATTCCCATTCCAATCCTGAGACTCTTCCTATAGCTTGAGATGTGATATCCAACTCCTTCCCATTCCAATTCTGAGACCCTTCCTATGCCATGAGACTTGATATCTCAATGCTTCTAATACCAAACCTGAGACCCGTCCTATAACATGAGATGTGATATCCAAATCTTTCCCCTTCCAAACCTTAGACCCTTCCTTTATCATGAGATGTGATATCCAACTCCTTCCCATTCCAATCCTGAGACCCTTCCGATATCATGAGATTTGTTATCTCAATGCTTCTAATATCAAACTTGAGACCCTCCCTATAGCATGAGATGTGACATCCAAGTCCTCCCCATTCCAATCCTGAGACCCTTCCTATAGCATGAGATGTGATATCTCAATGCTTCTAATACCAAACCTGAGACCCTTCCTATAACATGAGATGTCATATACAACTCCTTCCCAATCCAATCCTGAGACCCTTCCTATAACATGAAATGTGATATCCAACTCCTTCCCATTCCAACCTGAGACCCTTCCTATAGCATGAGATGGGATATCCAACTTCTTCCAAATCCAATACTGATACCCTTCCGATAGCATGAGATGTGATATCCCAATGCTTCTACCAAACCTGAGACCCATACTATGGCATGAGATGTGATATCAAACTCCTTCCCATTCCAATCCTGAGACCCTTCCTATAGCTTGAGGTGTGATATCCAACTCCTTCCCATTCCAATTCTGAGACCCTTCTTATACCATGAGACTTGATATCTCAATGCTTCTAATACCAAACCTGAGACCCGTCCTATAACATGAGATGTGATATCCAAATCCTTCCCCTTCCAAACCTTAGACCCTTCCTTTATCATGAGATGTGATATCCAACTCCTTCCCATTCCAATCCTGAGACCCTTCCGATATCATGAGATTTGTTATCTCAATGCTTCTAATATCAAACTTGAGACCCTCCCTATAGCATGAGATGTGACATCCAAGTCCTTCCCATTCCAATCCTGAGACCCTTCCTATAGCATGAGATGTGATATCTCTATGCTTCTAATACCAAACCTGAGACCATTCCTATAACATGAGATGGGATATCCAACTCCTTCCCATTCCAATCCTGAGACCCTTCCGATAGCAGAGATGTGATATCTCAATGCTTATACCAAACCTGAGACCCTTCCTATGGCCTGAGATGTCATATACAACTCCTTCCCATTCCAATCCTGAGACCCTTCCTTTAGCATGAGATGTGATATCTCAATGCTTATACCAAATCTGAGACCCTTCCTATAGCATGAGATGTGATATCCAAATCCTTCCCATTCCAATCCTGAGACCCTTCCTATAGCATGAGATGTGATATCTCAATGCTTATACCAAACCTGAGAGCCTACCTATAGCATGAGATGTGATATCCAAGTCCATCCCATTCCAATCCTTAGACCCTTCCTACAGCATGCGATGTGATATCTCCATGATTCTAATACCAAACCAGAGACTCTTCCTATAACATGAGATAGGATATCCAACTCCTTCCCATTCCAATCCTGAGCCGCTTCCGATAGCAGAGATGTGATATCTCAATGCTTATACCAAACCTGAGACCCTTCCTATAACATGAGATGTGATATCCAACTCCTTCCCGTTCCAAACCTGAGACACTAACTATAGCATATGTGATATCCAACTCCTTCCCATTCCAAACATGAGACCCTTCCTATAGCAAGAAAGTAATATCCAACTCCTACCCATTCCAATCCTGAGACCCTTCCTATAGCAAGAGATGTGATATCCAAATCCTTCCCATTCCAATCCTGAGACCCTTCCTATAACATGAGATGTGATATCCAACTCCTTCCCATTCCAACCTGAGACACTTCCTATAGCATGAGAAGGGATATCCAACTCCTTCCCAATCCAATCCTGAGACCCTTCCGATAGCAGAGATGTGATATCTCAATGCTTATACCAAACCTGAGACCCTTCCTATGGCATGAGATGTGATATCCAACTCCTTGCCATTCAAATCCTGAGACCCTTCCTATAGCATGAGAAGGGATATCCAACTCCTTCCCAATCCAATCCTGAGACCCTTCCGATAGCAGAGACGTGATATCTCAATGCTTCTACCAAACCTGAGACCCTTCCTTTAGCATGAGATGTGATATCCAAATCCTTCACATTCCAATCCTGAGACCCTTCCTATAGCATGAGATGTGATATCTCAATGCTTCTAATACCAAACCTGAGATCCTTCCTATAACATGAGATGTGATATCCAATTCCTTCCCATTGCAAACCTGAGACCCTTCCTATTGGATGAGATGTGATATCCAACTCCTTCCCATTCCAACCCTGAGACCCTTCCTATAGCATGAGATGTGATGTCTCAATGCTTCTAATACCAAACCTGAGATCCTTCCTATAACATGAGATGTGATATCCAACTCCTTCCATTCCAATCCTGAGACCCGTCCTATAGCATGAGATGTGATATCTCAATGCTTATACCAAACCTGAGACTCTTCCTTGAGATGTGATATCCAACTACTTCCCATTCCAATCCTGAGACCCTTCCTATAGCATGAGATGTGATATCTCAATGCTTCTAATACCAAACCTGAGATCCTTCCTCTAACATGAAATGTGATATCCAACTCCTTCCCTTTCCAAACCTAAGAGCCTATCTATAGCATGAGATGTGATATCCAAGTCCTTCCCATTCCAACCCTTAGACCCTTCCTACAGAATGCAATATGATATCTCAATGATTCTAATAACAAACCTGAGACCCGTCCTATAACATGAGATGGGATATCCAACTCCTTCCCATTCCAATCCTGAGACACTTTCGATAGCAGAGATGTGATATCTCAATGCTTATACCAAACCTGAGACCCTTCCTATAACATGAGATGTGATATCCAAATCCTTCCCGTTCCAAACCTGAGACCCTTCCTTTAGCATGAGATGTGATATCCAGCTCCTTCCCATTCCAATCCTGAGACACTCCCTATAGCATGAGATGTGATATCCAACTCTTTCCCATTCCAATCCTGAGACCCTTCCTATAGCATGAGATATGATATCTCAATACTTCTAATACCAAACGTGAGATCTTTCCGATAACATGAGATGTGATATCCAAATCCTTCCCCTTCCAAACCTGAGACCCTCCCTTTAGCATGAGATGTGATATCCAACTCCTTCCCATTCCAATCCTGAGACCCTTCTGATAGCATGAGATGTGATATCTCAATGCTTCTAATACCAAACCTGAGATCCTTCCGATAGCATGAGATGTGATATCTCAATGCTTCTAATACCAAACCTGAGATCCTTCCTATAACATGAGATGTGATATCCAAATCCTTCCCCTTCCAAACCTGAGACCCTCCCTTTAGCATGAGATGTGATGTCCAACTCCTTCCCATTCCATTCCTGAGACCCTTCTGATAGCATGAGATGTGATAGCTCAATGCCTCTAATACCAAACCTGAGATCCTACCTCTAACATGAAATGTGATATCCAACTCTTTCCCCTTCCAAACCTGAGAGCCTTCCTATAGCATGAGATGTGATATCCAAGTCCTTCCCATTCCAATCCTGAGACCCTTCCTATAGCTTGAGATGTGATATCCAACTCCTTCCCATTCCAATTCTGAGACCCTTCCTATACTCTGAGACTTGATATCTCAATGCCTCTAATACCAAACCTGAGACCCGTAATATAACATGAGATGTGATATCCAAATCCTTCCCCTTCCAAACCTTAGACCCTTCCTTTATCATGAGATGTGATATCCAACTCCTTCCCATTCCAATCCTGAGACCCTTCCGATATCAGGAGATGTGATATCTCAAAGCTTCTAATATCAAACTTGAGAACCTCCCTATAGCATGAGATGTGATATCCAAGTCCTTCCCATTCCAATCCTGAGACCCTTCCTATAGCATGAGATGGGATATCTCAATGCTTCTAATACCAAACCTGAGACCCTTCCTATAACATGAGATGGGAATATCCAACTCCTTCCCATTCCAATCCTGAGACCCTTCCGATAGCAGAGATGTGATATCTCAATGCTTATACCAAACCTGAGACCCTTCCTATGGCATGAGATGTGATATCCAACTCCTTGCCATTCAAATCCTGAGACCCTTCCTATAGCATGAGAAGGGATATCCAACTCCTTCCCAATCCAATCCTGAGACCCTTCCGATAGCAGAGACGTGATATCTCAATGCTTCTACCAAACCTGAGACCCTTCCTTTAGCATGAGATGTGATATCCAAATCCTTCACATTCCAATCCTGAGACCCTTCCTATAGCATGAGATGTGATATCTCAATGCTTCTAATACCAAACCTGAGATCCTTCCTATAACATGAGATGTGATATCCAATTCCTTCCCATTCCAAACCTGAGACCCTTCCTATTGGATGAGATGTGATATCCAACTCCTTCCCATTCCAACCCTGAGACCCTTCCTATAGCATGAGATGTGATGTCTCAATGCTTCTAATACCAAACCTGAGATCCTTCCTATAACATGAGATGTGATATCCAACTCCTTCCATTCCAATCCTGAGACCCGTCCTATAGCATGAGATGTGATATCTCAATGCTTATACCAAACCTGAGACCCTTCCTATAGCATGAGATGTGATATCCAACTACTTCCCATTCCAATCCTGAGACCCTTCCTATAGCATGAGATGTGATATCTCAATGCTTCTAATACCAAACCTGAGATCCTTCCTCTAACATGAAATGTGATATCCAACTCCTTCCCATTCCAAACCTAAGAGCCTATCTATAGCATGAGATGTGATATCCAAGTCCTTCCCATTCCAATCCTTAGACCCTTCCTACAGCATGCAATATGATATCTCAATGATTCTAATAACAAACCTGAGACCCGTCCTATAGCATGAGATATGATATCCAAGTCCTTCCCATTCCAATCCTGAGACCCTTCCTATAACATGAAATGTGATATCCAACTCCTTCCCATTCCAACCTGAGACCCTTCCTATAGCATGAGATGGGATATCCAACGTCTTCCAAATCCAATACTGATACCCTTCCGATAGCATGAGATGTGATATCCCAATGCTTCTACCAAACCTGAGACCCATACTATGGCATGAGATGTGATATCAAACTCCTTCCCATTCCAATCCTGAGACCCTTCCTATAGCTTGAGGTGTGATATCCAACTCCTTCCCATTCCAATTCTGAGACCCTTCTTATACCATGAGACTTGATATCTCAATGCTTCTAATACCAAACCTGAGACCCGTCCTATAACATGAGATGTGATATCCAAATCCTTCCCCTTCCAAACCTTAGACCCTTCCTTTATCATGAGATGTGGTATCCAACTCCTTCCCATTCCAATCCTGAGACCCTTCCGATATCATGAGATTTGTTATCTCAATGCTTCTTATATCAAACTTGAGACCCTCCCTATAGCATGAGATGTGAAATCCAGGTCCTTCCCATTACAATCCTGAGACCCTTCCTATAGCATGAGATGTGATATCTCTATGCTTCTAATACCAAACCTGAGACCCTTCCTATAACATGAGATGGGATATCCAACTCCTTCCCATTCCAATCCTGAGACCCTTCCGATAGCAGAGATGTGATATCTCAATGCTTATACCAAACCTGAGACCCTTCCTATGGCCTGAGATGTCATATACAACTCCTTCCCATTCCAATCCTGAGACCCTTCCTTTAGCATGAGATTTGATATCTCAATGCTTATACCAAATCTGAGACCCTTCCTATAGCATGAGATGTGATATCTCAATGCTTATACCAAACCTGAGAGCCTACCTATAGCATGAGATGTGATATCCAAGTCCATCCCATTCCAATCCTTAGACCCTTCCTACAGCATGCGATGTGATATCTCAATGATTCTAATACCAAACCAGAGACTCTTACTATAACATGAGATGGGATATCCAACTCCTTCCCATTCCAATCCTGAGCCGCTTCCGATAGCAGAGATGTGATATCTCAATGCTTATACCAAACCTGAGACCCTTCCTATACCATGAGATGTGATATCTAACTCCTTCCCGTTCCAAACCTGAGACACTAACTATAGCATATGTGATATCCAACTCCTTCCCATTCCAAACATGAGACCCTTCCTATAGCAAGAAAGTAATATCCAACTCCTACCCATTCCAATCCTGAGACCCTTCCTATAACATGAGATGTGATATCCAAATCCTTCCCATTCCAATCCTGAGACCCTTCCTATAACATGAGATGTGATATCCAACTCCTTCCCATTCCAACCTGAGACACTTCCTATAGCATGAGAAGGGATATCCAACTCCTTCCCAATCCAATCCTGAGACCCTTCCGATAGCAGAGATGTGATATCTCAATGCTTATACCAAACCTGAGACCCTTCCTATGGCATGAGATGTGATATCCAACTCCTTGCCATTCAAATCCTGAGACCCTTCCTATAGCATGAGAAGGGATATCCAACTCCTTCCCAATCCAATCCTGAGACCCTTCCGATAGCAGAGACGTGATATCTCAATGCTTCTACCAAACCTGAGACCATTCCTTTAGCATGAGATGTGATATCCAAATCCTTCACATTCCAATCCTGAGACCCTTCCTATAGCATGGGATGTGATATCTCAATGCTTCTAATACCAAACCTGAGATCCTTCCTATAACATGAGAGGTGATATCCAATTCCTTCCCATTCCAAACCTGAGACCCTTCCTATTGGATGAGATGTGATATCCAACTCCTTCCCATTCCAACCCTGAGACCCTTCCTATAGCATGAGATGTGATGTCTCAATGCTTCTAATACCAAACCTGAGATCCTTCCTATAACATGAGATGTGATATCCAACTCCTTCCATTCCAATCCTGAGACCCTTCCTATAGCATGAGATGTGATATCTCAATGCTTATACCAAACCCGAGACCCTTCCTATAGCATGAGATGTGATATCCAACTACTTCCCATTCCAATCCTGAGACCCTTCCTATAGCATGAGATGTGATATCTCAATGCTTCTAATACCAAACCTGAGATCCTTCCTCTAACATGAAATGTGATATCCAACTCCTTCCCTTTCCAAACCTAAGAGCCTATCTATAGCATGAGATGTGATATCCAAGTCCTTCCCATTCCAACCCTTAGACCCTTCCTACAGCATGCAATATGATATCTCAATGATTCTAATAACAAACCTGAGACCCGTCCTATAACATGAGACGGGATATCCAACTCCTTCCCATTCCAATCCTGAGATACTTCCGATAGCAGAGATGTGATATCTCAATGCTTATACCAAACCTGAGACCCTTCCTATAACATGAGATGTGATATCCAAATCCTTCCCGTTCCAAACCTGAGACCCTTCCTTTAGCATGAGATGTGATATCCAGCTCCTTCCCATTCCAATCCTGAGACACTTCCGATAGCTTGAGATGTGATATCTCAATGCTTCTAATATCAAAACTGAGACCCTCCCTATAGCATGATATGTGATATCTAAGTCCTTCCCATTCCAATCCTGAAACACTCCCTATAGCATGAGATGTGATATCCAACTCTTTCCCTTTCCAATCCTGAGACCCTTCCTATAGCATGAGATATGATATCTCAATACTTCTAATACCAAACGTGAGATCCTTCCGATAACATGAGATGTGATATCCAAATCCTTCCCCTTCCAAACCTGAGACCCTCCCTTTAGCATGAGATGTGATATCCAACTCCTTCCCATTCCATTCCTGAGACCCTTCTGATAGCATGAGATGTGATATCTCAATGCCTCTAATACCAAACCTGAGATCCTACCTCTAACATGAAATGTGATATCCAACTCTTTCCCCTTCCAAACCTGAGATCCTTCCTATAGCATGAGATGTGATATCCAAGTCCTCCCCATTCCAATCCTGAGACCCTTCCTATAGCTTGAGATGTGATATCCAACTCCTTCCCATTCCAATTCTGAGACCCTTCCTATACTCTGAGACTTGATATCTCAATGCTTCTAATACCAAACCTGAGACCCGTAATATAACATGAGATGTGATATCCAAATCCTTCCCCTTCCAAACCTTAGACCCTTCCTTTATCATGAGATGTGATATCCAACTCCTTCCCATTCCAATCCTGAGACCCTTCCGATATCATGAGATGTGATATCTCAAAGCTTCTAATATCAAACTTGAGACCCTCCCTATAGCATGAGATGTGATATCCAAGTCCTTCCCATTCCAATCCTGAGACCCTTCCTATAGCATGAGATGTGATATCTCAATGCTTCTAATACCAAACCTGAGACCCTTCCTATAACATGAGATGGGAATATCCAACTCCTTCCCATTCCAATCCTGAGACCCTTCCGATAGCAGAGATGTGATATCTCTATGCTTATACCAAACCTGAGACCCTTCCTATGGCATGAGATGTGATATCCAACTCCTTGCCATTCAAATCCTGAGACCCTTCCTATAGCATGAGAAGGGATATCCAACTCCTTCCCAATCCAATCCTGAGACCCTTCCGATAGCAGAGACGTGATATCTCAATGCTTCTACCAAACCTGAGACCCTTCCTTTAGCATGAGATGTGATATCCAAATCCTTCACATTCCAATCCTGAGACCCTTCCTATAGCATGAGATGTGATATCTCAATGCTTCTAATACCAAACCTGAGATCCTTCCTATAACATGAGATGTGATATCCAATTCCTTCCCATTCCAAACCTGAGACCCTTCCTATTGGATGAGATGTGATATCCAACTCCTTCCCATTCCAACCCTGAGACCCTTCCTATAGCATGAGATGTGATGTCTCAATGCTTCTAATACCAAACCTGAGATCCTTCCTATAACATGAGATGTGATATCCAACTCCTTCCATTCCAATCCTGAGACCCGTCCTATAGCATGAGATGTGATATCTCAATGCTTATACCAAACCTGAGACCCTTCCTATAGCATGAGATGTGATATCCAACTACTTGCCATTCCAATCCTGAGACCCTTCCTATAGCATGAGATGTGATATCTCAATGCTTCTAATACCAAACCTGAGATCCTTCCTCTAACATGAAATGTGATATCCAACTCCTTCCCTTTCCAAACCTAAGAGCCTATCTATAGCATGAGATGTGATATCCAAGTCCTTCCCATTCCAATCCTTAGACCCTTCCTACAGCATGTAATATGATATCTCAATGATTCTAATAACAAACCTGAGACCCGTCCTATAGCATGAGATATGATATCCAAGTCCTTCCCATTCCAATCCTGAGACCCTTTCTATAACATGAAATGTGATATCCAACTCCTTCCCATTCCAACCTGAGACCCTTCCTAAAGCATGAGATGGGATATCCAACTTCTTCCAAATCCAATACTGATACCCTTCCGATAGCATGAGATGTGATATCCCAATGCTTCTACCAAACCTGAGACCCATACTATGGCATGAGATGTGATATCAAACTCCTTCCCATTCCAATCCTGAGACACTTCCTATAGCTTGAGGTGTGATATCCAACTCCTTCCCATTCCAATTCTGAGACCCTTCTTATACCATGAGACTTGATATCTCAATGCTTCTAATACCAAACCTGAGACCCGTCCTATAACATGAGATGTGATATCCAAATCCTTCCCCTTCCAAACCTTAGACCCTTCCTTTATCATGAGATGTGATATCCAACACCTTCCCATTCCAATCCTGAGACCCTTCCGATATCATGAGATTTGTTATCTCAATGCTTCTAATATCAAACTTGAGACCCTCCCTATAGCATGAGATGTGACATCCAAGTCCTTCCCATTCCAATCCTGAGACCCTTCCTATAGCATGAGATGTGATATCTCTATGCTTCTAATACCAAACCTGAGACCCTTCCTATAACATGAGATGGGATATCCAACTCCTTCCGATTCCAATCCTGAGACCCTTCCGATAGCAGAGATGTGATATCTCAATGCTTATACCAAACCTGAGAACCTTCCTATGGCCTGAGATGTCATATACAACTCCTTCCCATTCCAATCCTGAGACCCTTCCTTTAGCATGAGATGTGATATCTCAATGCTTATACCAAATCTGAGACCCTTCCTATAGCATGAGATGTGATATCCAATTCCTTCCCATTCCAATCCCGAGACCCTTCCTATAGCATGAGATGTGATATCTCAATGCTTATACCAAACCTGAGAGCCTACCAATAGCATGAGATGTGATATCCAAGTCCATCCCATTCCAATCCTTAGACCCTTCCTACAGCATGCGATGTGATATCTCAATGATTCTAATACCAAACCAGAGACTCTTCCTATAACATGAGATGGGATATCCAACTCCTTCCCATTCCAATCCTGAGCCGCTTCCGATAGCAGGGATGTGATATCTCAATGCTTATACCAAACCTGAGACCCTTCCTATAACATGAGATGTGATATCCAACTCCTTCCCGTTCCAAACCTGAGACACTAACTATAGCATATGTGATATCCAACTCTTTCCCCTTCCAAACCTGAGAGCCTTCCCATAGCAAGAAAGTAATATCCAACTCCTACCCATTCCAATCCTGAGACCCTTCCTATAGCAAGAGATGTGATATCCAAATCCTTCCCATTCCAATCCTGAGACCCTTCCTATAACATGAGATGTGATATCCAACTCCTTCCCATTCCAACCTGAGACACTTCCTATAGCATGAGAAGGGATATCCAACTCCTTCCCAATCCAATCCTGAGACCCTTCCGATAGCAGAGATGTGATATCTCAATGCTTATACCAAACCTGAGACCCTTCCTATGGCATGAGATGTGATATCCAACTCCTTGCCATTCAAATCCTGAGACCCTTCCTATAGCATGAGATGTGATATCTCTATGCTTCTAATACCAAACGTGAGACCCTTCCTATAACATGAGATGGGATATCCAACTCCTTCCCATTCCAATCCTGAGACCCTTCCGATAGCAGAGATGTGATATCTCAATGCTTATACCAAACCTGAGAACCTTCCTATGGCCTAAGATGTCATATACAACTCCTTCCCATTCCAATCCTGAGACCCTTCCTTTAGCATGAGATGTGATATCTCAATGCTTATACCAAATCTGAGACCCTTCCTATAGCATGAGATGTGATATCCAATTCCTTCCCATTCCAATCCTGAGACCCTTCCTATAGCATGAGATGTGATATCTCAATGCTTATACCAAGCCTGAGAGCCTACCTATAGCATGAGATGTGATATCCAAGTCCATCCCATTCCAATCCTTAGACCCTTCCTACAGCATGCGATGTGATATCTCAATGATTCTAATACCAAACCAGAGACTCTTCCTATAACATGAGATGGGATATCCAACTCCTTCCCATTCCAATCCTGAGCCGCTTCCGATAGCAGAGATGTGATATCTCAATGCTTATACCAAACCTGAGACCCTTCCTATAACATGAGATGTGATATCCAACTCCTTCCCGTTCCAAACCTGAGACACTAACTATAGCATATGTGATATCCAACTCCTTCCCATTCCAAACATGAGACCTTCCTATAGCAAGAAAGTAATATCCAACTCCTACCCATTCCAATCCTGAGACCCTTCCTATAACATGAGATGTGATATCCAACTCCTTCCCATTCCAACCTGAGACACTTCCTATAGAATGAGAAGGGATATCCAACTCCTTCCCAATCCAATCCTGAGACCCTTCCGATAGCAGAGATGTGATATCTCAATGCTTATACCAAACCTGAGACCCTTCCTATGGCATGAGATGTGATATCCAAGTCCTTCCCAATCCAATCCTGAGACCCTTCCGATAGCAGAGACGTGATATCTCAATGCTTCTACCAAACCTGAGACCCTCCCTTTAGCATGAGATGTGATATCCAAATCCTTCACATTCCAATCCTGAGACCCTTCCTATAGCATGAGATGTGATATCTCAATGCTTCTAATACCAAACCTGAGATCCTTCCTATAACATGAGATGTGATATCCAATTCCTTCCCATTCCAAACCTGAGACCCTTCCTATTGGATGAGATGTGATATCCAACTCCTTCCCATTCCAACCCTGAGACCCTTCCTATAGCATGAGATGTGATGTCTCAATGCTTCTAATACCAAACCTGAGATCCTTCCTATAACATGAGATGTGATATCCAACTCCTTCCATTCCAATCCTGAGACCCGTCCTATAGCATGAGATGTGATAGCTCAATGCTTATACCAAACCTGAGACCCTTCCTATAGCATGAGATGTGATATCCAACTGATTCCCATTCCAATCCTGAGACCCTTCATATAGCATGAGATGTGATATCTCAATGCTTCTAAAACCAAACCTGAGATCCTTCCTCTAACATGAAATGTGATATCCAACACCTTCCCTTTCCAAACCTAAGAGCCTATCTATAGCATGAGATGTGATATCCAAGTCCTTCCCATTCCAACCCTTAGACCCTTCCTACAGCATGCAATATGATATCTCAATGATTCTAATAACAAACCTGAGACCCGTCCTATAACATGAGATGGGATATCCAACTCCTTCCCATTCCAATCCTGAGACACTTCCGATAGCAGAGATGTGATATCTCAATGCTTATACCAAACCTGAGACCCTTCCTATAACATGAGATGTGATATCCAAATCCTTCCCGTTCCAAACCTGAGACCCATCCTTTAGCATGAGATGTGATATCCAGGACCTTCCCATTCCAATCCTGAGACACTTCCGATAGCATGAGATGTGATATCTCAATGCTTCTAATATCAAAACTGAGACCCTCCCTATAGCATGATATGTGATATCTAAGTCCTTCCCATTCCAATCCTGAGACCGTCCCTATAGCATGAGATGTGATATCCAACTCCTTCCCATTCCAATCCTGAGACCCTTCCTATAGCATGAGATATGATATCTCAATACTTCTAATACCAAACGTGAGATCCTTCCGATAACATGAGATGTGATATCCAAATCCTTCCCCTTCCAAACCTGAGACCCTCCCTTTAGCATGAGATGTGATATCCAACTCCTTCCTATTCCAATCCTGAGACTCTTCTGATAGCATGAGATGTGATATCTCTATGCTTCTAATACCAAACCTGAGACCCTTCCTATAACATGAGATGGGATATCCAACTCCTTCCGATTCCAATCCTGAGACCCTTCCGATAGCAGAGATGTGATATCTCAATGCTTATACCAAACCTGAGAACCTTCCTATGGCCTGAGATGTCATATACAACTCCTTCCCATTCCAATCCTGAGACCCTTCCTTTAGCATGAGATGTGATATCTCAATGCTTATACCAAATCTGAGACCCTTCCTATAGCATGAGATGTGATATCCAATTCCTTCCCATTCCAATCCCGAGACCCTTCCTATAGCATGAGATGTGATATCTCAATGCTTATACCAAACCTGAGAGCCTACCAATAGCATGAGATGTGATATCCAAGTCCATCCCATTCCAATCCTTAGACCCTTCCTACAGCATGCGATGTGATATCTCAATGATTCTAATACCAAACCAGAGACTCTTCCTATAACATGAGATGGGATATCCAACTCCTTCCCATTCCAATCCTGAGCCGCTTCCGATAGCAGGGATGTGATATCTCAATGCTTATACCAAACCTGAGACCCTTCCTATAACATGAGATGTGATATCCAACTCCTTCCCGTTCCAAACCTGAGACACTAACTATAGCATATGTGATATCCAACTCTTTCCCCTTCCAAACCTGAGAGCCTTCCCATAGCAAGAAAGTAATATCCAACTCCTACCCATTCCAATCCTGAGACCCTTCCTATAGCAAGAGATGTGATATCCAAATCCTTCCCATTCCAATCCTGAGACCCTTCCTATAACATGAGATGTGATATCCAACTCCTTCCCATTCCAACCTGAGACACTTCCTATAGCATGAGAAGGGATATCCAACTCCTTCCCAATCCAATCCTGAGACCCTTCCGATAGCAGAGATGTGATATCTCAATGCTTATACCAAACCTGAGACCCTTCCTATGGCATGAGATGTGATATCCAACTCCTTGCCATTCAAATCCTGAGACCCTTCCTATAGCATGAGATGTGATATCTCTATGCTTCTAATACCAAACGTGAGACCCTTCCTATAACATGAGATGGGATATCCAACTCCTTCCCATTCCAATCCTGAGACCCTTCCGATAGCAGAGATGTGATATCTCAATGCTTATACCAAACCTGAGAACCTTCCTATGGCCTAAGATGTCATATACAACTCCTTCCCATTCCAATCCTGAGACCCTTCCTTTAGCATGAGATGTGATATCTCAATGCTTATACCAAATCTGAGACCCTTCCTATAGCATGAGATGTGATATCCAATTCCTTCCCATTCCAATCCTGAGACCCTTCCTATAGCATGAGATGTGATATCTCAATGCTTATACCAAGCCTGAGAGCCTACCTATAGCATGAGATGTGATATCCAAGTCCATCCCATTCCAATCCTTAGACCCTTCCTACAGCATGCGATGTGATATCTCAATGATTCTAATACCAAACCAGAGACTCTTCCTATAACATGAGATGGGATATCCAACTCCTTCCCATTCCAATCCTGAGCCGCTTCCGATAGCAGAGATGTGATATCTCAATGCTTATACCAAACCTGAGACCCTTCCTATAACATGAGATGTGATATCCAACTCCTTCCCGTTCCAAACCTGAGACACTAACTATAGCATATGTGATATCCAACTCCTTCCCATTCCAAACATGAGACCTTCCTATAGCAAGAAAGTAATATCCAACTCCTACCCATTCCAATCCTGAGACCCTTCCTATAACATGAGATGTGATATCCAACTCCTTCCCATTCCAACCTGAGACACTTCCTATAGAATGAGAAGGGATATCCAACTCCTTCCCAATCCAATCCTGAGACCCTTCCGATAGCAGAGATGTGATATCTCAATGCTTATACCAAACCTGAGACCCTTCCTATGGCATGAGATGTGATATCCAAGTCCTTCCCAATCCAATCCTGAGACCCTTCCGATAGCAGAGACGTGATATCTCAATGCTTCTACCAAACCTGAGACCCTCCCTTTAGCATGAGATGTGATATCCAAATCCTTCACATTCCAATCCTGAGACCCTTCCTATAGCATGAGATGTGATATCTCAATGCTTCTAATACCAAACCTGAGATCCTTCCTATAACATGAGATGTGATATCCAATTCCTTCCCATTCCAAACCTGAGACCCTTCCTATTGGATGAGATGTGATATCCAACTCCTTCCCATTCCAACCCTGAGACCCTTCCTATAGCATGAGATGTGATGTCTCAATGCTTCTAATACCAAACCTGAGATCCTTCCTATAACATGAGATGTGATATCCAACTCCTTCCATTCCAATCCTGAGACCCGTCCTATAGCATGAGATGTGATAGCTCAATGCTTATACCAAACCTGAGACCCTTCCTATAGCATGAGATGTGATATCCAACTGATTCCCATTCCAATCCTGAGACCCTTCATATAGCATGAGATGTGATATCTCAATGCTTCTAAAACCAAACCTGAGATCCTTCCTCTAACATGAAATGTGATATCCAACACCTTCCCTTTCCAAACCTAAGAGCCTATCTATAGCATGAGATGTGATATCCAAGTCCTTCCCATTCCAACCCTTAGACCCTTCCTACAGCATGCAATATGATATCTCAATGATTCTAATAACAAACCTGAGACCCTTCCTATAACATGAGATGTGATATCCAAATCCTTCCCGTTCCAAACCTGAGACCCATCCTTTAGCATGAGATGTGATATCCAGGACCTTCCCATTCCAATCCTGAGACACTTCCGATAGCATGAGATGTGATATCTCAATGCTTCTAATATCAAAACTGAGACCCTCCCTATAGCATGATATGTGATATCTAAGTCCTTCCCATTCCAATCCTGAGACCGTCCCTATAGCATGAGATGTGATATCCAACTCCTTCCCATTCCAATCCTGAGACCCTTCCTATAGCATGAGATATGATATCTCAATACTTCTAATACCAAACGTGAGATCCTTCCGATAACATGAGATGTGATATCCAAATCCTTCCCCTTCCAAACCTGAGACCCTCCCTTTAGCATGAGATGTGATATCCAACTCCTTCCTATTCCAATCCTGAGACTCTTCTGATAGCATGAGATGTGATATCTCAATGCTTCTAAAACCAAACCTGAGATCCTTCCTCTAACATGAAATGTGATATCCAACACCTTCCCTTTCCAAACCTAAGAGCCTATCTATAGCATGAGATGTGATATCCAAGTCCTTCCCATTCCAACCCTTAGACCCTTCCTACAGCATGCAATATGATATCTCAATGATTCTAATAACAAACCTGAGACCCGTCCTATAACATGAGATGGGATATCCAACTCCTTCCCATTCCAATCCTGAGACACTTCCGATAGCAGAGATGTGATATCTCAATGCTTATACCAAACCTGAGACCCTTCCTATAACATGAGATGTGATATCCAAATCCTTCCCGTTCCAAACCTGAGACCCATCCTTTAGCATGAGATGTGATATCCAGGACCTTCCCATTCCAATCCTGAGACACTTCCGATAGCATGAGATGTGATATCTCAATGCTTCTAATATCAAAACTGAGACCCTCCCTATAGCATGATATGTGATATCTAAGTCCTTCCCATTCCAATCCTGAGACCCTCCCTATAGCATGAGATGTGATATCCAACTCCTTCACATTCCAATCCTGAGACCGTTCCTATAGCATGAGATATGATATCTCAATACTTCTAATACCAAACGTGAGATCCTTCCGATAACATGAGATGTGATATCCAAATCCTTCCCCTTCCAAACCTGAGACCCTCCCTTTAGCATGAGATGTGATATCCAACTCCTTCCTATTCCAATCCTGAGACTCTTCTGATAGCATGAGATGTGATATCTCAATGCTTCTAATACCAAACCTTAGATCCTTCCAATAGCATGAGATGTGATATCTCAATGCTTCTAATACCAAACCTCAGATCCTTCCTATAACATGAGATGTGATATCCAAATCCTTCCCCTTCCAAACCTGAGACCCTCCCTTTAGCATGAGATGTGATATCCAACTCCTTCCCTTTCCATTCCTGAGACCCTTCTGATAGCATGAGATGTGATATCTCAATGCCTCTAATACCAAACCTGAGATCCTACCTCTAACATGAAATGTGATATCCAACTCTTTCCCCTTCCAAACCTGAGAGCCTTCCTATAGCATGAGATGTGATATCCAAGTCCTTCCCATTCCAATCCTGAGACCCTTCCGATATCATGAGATTTGTTATCTCAATGCTTCTAATATCAAACTTGAGACCCTCCCTATAGCATGAGATGTGACATCCAAGTCCTTCCCATTCCAATTCTGAGACCCTTCTTATACCATGAGACTTTATATCTCAAGGCTTCTAATACCAAACCTGAGACCCGTCCTATAACATGAGGTGTGATACCCAAATCCTTCCCCTTCCAAACCTTAGACCCTTCCTTTATCATGAGATGTGATATCCAACTCCTTCCCATTCCAATCCTGAGACCCTTCCGATATCATGAGATTTGTTATCTCAATGCTTCTAATATCAAACTTGAGACCCTCCCTATAGCATGAGATGTGACATCCAAGTCCTTCCCATTCCAATCCTGAGACCCTTCCTATAGCATGAGATGTGATATCTCTATGCTTCTAATACCAAACCTGAGACCCTTCCTATAACATGAGATGGGATATCCAACTCCTTCCCGTTCCAATCCTGAGACCTTTCCGATAGCAGAGATGTGATATCTCAATGCTTATACCAAACCTGAGAACCTTCCTATGGCCTGAGATGTCATATACAACTCCTTCCCATTCCAATCCTGAGACCCTTCCTTTAGCATGAGATGTGATATCTCAATGCTTCTACCAAACCTGAGACCCTTCCTTTAGCATGAGATGTGATATCCAAACCCTTCACATTCCAATCCTGAGACCCTTCCTATAGCATGAGATGTGATATCTCTATGCTTCTAATACCAAACCTGAGACCCTTCCTATAACATGAGATGGGATATCCAACTCCTTCCCGTTCCAATCCTGAGACCTTTCCGATAGCAGAGATGTGATATCTCAATGCTTATACCAAACCTGAGAACCTTCCTATGGCCTGAGATGTCATATACAACTCCTTCCCATTCCAATCCTGAGACCCTTCCTTTAGCATGAGATGTGATATCTCAATGCTTATACCAAATCTGAGACCCTTCCTATAGCATGAGATGTGATATCCAATTCCTTCCCATTCCAATCCTGAGACCCTTCCTATAGCATGAGATGTGATATCTCAATGCTTATACCAAACCTGAGAGCCTACCTATAGCATGAGATGTGATATCCAAGTCCATCCCATTCCAATCCTTAGACCCTTCCTACAGCATGCGATGTGATATCTCAATGATTCTAATACCAAACCAGAGACTCTTCCTATAACATGAGATGGGATATCCAACTCCTTCCCATTCCAATCCTGAGCCGCTTCCGATAGCAGGGATGTGATATCTCAATGCTTATACCAAACCTGAGACCCTTCCTATAACATGAGATGTGATATCCAACTCCTTCCCGTTCCAAACCTGAGACACTAACTATAGCATATGTGATATCCAACTCTTTCCCCTTCCAAACCTGAGAGCCTTCCTATAGCAAAAAAGTAATATCCAACTCCTACCCATTCCAATCCTGAGACCCTTCCTATAGCAAGAGATGTGATATCCAAATCCTTCCCATTCCAATCCTGAGACCCTTCCTATAACATGAGATGTGATATCCAACTCCTTCCCATTCCAACCTGAGACACTTCCTATAGCATGAGAAGGGATATCCAACTCCTTCCCAATCCAATCCTGAGACCCTTCCGATAGCAGAGATGTGATATCTCAATGCTTATACCAAACCTGAGACCCTTCCTATGGCATGAGATGTGATATCCAACTCCTTGCCATTCAAATCCTGAGACCCTTCCTATAGCATGAGATGTGATATCTCTATGCTTCTAATACCAAACGTGAGACCCTTCCTATAACATGAGATGGGATATCCAACTCCTTCCCATTCCAATCCTGAGACCCTTCCGATAGCAGAGATGTGATATCTCAATGCTTATACCAAACCTGAGAACCTTCCTATGGCCTGAGATGTCATATACAACTCCTTCCCATTCCAATCCTGAGACCCTTCCTTTAGCATGAGATGTGATATCTCAATGCGTATACCAAATCTGAGACCCTTCCTATAGCATGAGATGTGATATCCAATTCCTTCCCATTCCAATCCTGAGACCCTTCCTATAGCATGAGATGTGATATCTCAATGCTTATACCAAGCCTGAGAGCCTACCTATAGCATGAGATGTGATATCCAAGTCCATCCCATTCCAATCCTTAGACCCTTCCTACAGCATGCGATGTGATATCTCAATGATTCTAATACCAAACCAGAGACTCTTCCTATAACATGAGATGGGATATCCAACTCCTTCCCATTCCAATCCTGAGCCGCTTCCGATAGCAGAGATGTGATATCTCAATGCTTATACCAAACCTGAGACCCTTCCTATAACATGAGATGTGATATCCAACTCCTTCCCGTTCCAAACCTGAGACACTAACTATAGCATATGTGATATCCAACTCCTTCCCATTCCAAACATGAGACCCTTCCTATAGCAAGAAAGTAATATCCAACTCCTACCCATTCCAATCCTGAGACCCTTCCTATAACATGAGATGTGATATCCAACTCCTTCCCATTCCAACCTGAGACACTTCCTATAGCATGAGAAGGGATATCCAACTCCTTCCCAATCCAATCCTGAGACCCTTCCGATAGCAGAGATGTGATATCTCAATGCTTATACCAAACCTGAGACCCTTCCTATGGCATGAGATGTGATATCCAAGTCCTTCCCAATCCAATCCTGAGACCCTTCCGATAGCAGAGACGTGATATCTCAATGCTTCTACCAAACCTGAGACCCTTCCTTTAGCATGAGATGTGATATCCAAATCCTTCACATTCCAATCCTGAGACCCTTCCTATAGCATGAGATGTGATATCTCAATGCTTCTAATACCAAACCTGAGATCCTTCCTATAACATGAGATGTGATATCCAATTCCTTCCCATTCCAAACCTGAGACCCTTCCTATTGGATGAGATGTGATATCCAACTCCTTCCCATTCCAACCCTGAGACCCTTCCTATAGCATGAGATGTGATGTCTCAATGCTTCTAATACCAAACCTGAGATCCTTCCTATAACATGAGATGTGATATCCAACTCCTTCCATTCCAATCCTGAGACCCGTCCTATAGCATGAGATTTGATAGCTCAATGCTTATACCAAACCTGAGACCCTTCCTATAGCATGAGATGTGATATCCAACTGATTCCCATTCCAATCCTGAGACCCTTCATATAATAATAATAATAATAATAATAATAATAATTAGGCTTTTATATAGCGCTACGAACCCTCAGGTATCTGAGCGCTGCTTATTATTACCCACGGTGTGTGGTGCTCATTTATCGACCTCGGAAGGATGAAAGGCTGAGTTTGGCCCTGCCGGGATTCGAACCTAACCTGCGTTAACAGGCTCTGCACGGGTGTCAAAGCGAGCGCTCTACTCACAGTGCCACTTGACCGGCTTGACAATGCTTCTAATACCAAACCTGAGACCCTTCCTATAACATGAGATGGGAATATCCAACTCCTTCCCATTCCAATCCTGAGACCCTTCCGATAGCAGAGATGTGATATCTCAATGCTCTTACCAAACCTGAGATCCTTCCTATAACATGAGATGTGATATCCAACTCCTTCCCATTCCAATCCTGAGACCCTTCCTATAGCATGAGATGTGATATCTCACTGCTTATACCAAACCTGAGACCCTTCCTATAGCATGAGATGTGATATCCAACTCCTTCCCATTCCAATCCTGAGACCCTTCCTATAGCATGAGATGTGATATCTCAATGCTTCTAATATCAAACTTGAGACCCTCCCTATAGCATGAGATGTGATATCCAAGTCCTTCCCATTCCAATCCTGAGACACTTCCTATAGCATGATATGTGATATCCAATGCTTCTAATATCAAACCTGAGACTCTTCCTATAACATGAGATGGGATATCCAACTCCTTCCCATTCCAATCCTGAGACCCTTCCGATAGCAGAGATGTGATATCTCAATGCTTATACGAAACCTGAGACCCTTCCTACGGCATGAGATGTCATATACAACTCCTTCCCATTCCAATCCTGAGACCCTTCCTATAGCATGAGATGTGATATCTTAATGCTTATACCAAACCTGAGACCCTTCCTATAGCATGAGATGTGATATCCAACTCCTTCCCATTCCAATCCTGAGACCCTTCCTATAGCATGAGATGTGATGTCTCAATGCTTCTAATACCAAACCTGAGATCCTTCCTATAACATGAGATGTGATTCCAACTCCTTCCATTCCAATCCTGAGACCCTTCCTATAGCATGAGATGTTATATCTCAATACTTATACCAATCCTGAGACCCTTCCTATAGCATGAGATGTGATACCCAACTCCTTCCCATTCCAATCCTGAGACCCTTCCTATAGCATGAGATGTGATATCTCAATGCTTCTAATATCAAACTTGAGACCCTCCCTATAGCATGAGATGTGATATCCAAGTCCTTCCCATTCCAATCCTGAGACACTTCCTATAGCATGATATGTGATATCCAATGCTTCTAATACCAAACCTGAGACTATTCCTATAACATGAGATGTGATATCCAACTCCTTCCCATTCCAAACCTGAGACCCTTCCGATAGCATGAGATGTGATATCTCAATGCTTCAAAAACCAAACATGAGAACCATCCTATAACATGAGATGTGAAATCCAAATCCTTCCCTTCCCAAACCTGAGACTCTTCCTATAGCATGAGATGTGATATCCAACTCCTTCCCATTCCAATCCTGAGACACATCCTATAGCATGAGATGTGATATCACAATGCTTCTAATACCAAACCTGAGACCCGTCCTATAACATGAGATGTGATATCCAAATCCTTCCCCTTCCAAACCTGAGATCCTTGCTTTAGCATGAGATGTGATATCCAGCTCCTCCCATTCCAATCCTGAGACCCTTCTGATAGCAGAGATGTGATATTTCAATGCTTATACCAAACCTGAGACCCTTCCCATAGCATGAGATGTGATATCTAACTCCTTCCCATTCCAATCCTGAGACCCTCCCTATAGCATGAGATATGATATCTCAATGCTTCTAATACCAAACCTGAGATCCTTCCTATAACATGAGATGTGATATCCAACTCCTTCCCATTCCAATCCCGAGACCCTTCCTATAGCATGAGATGTGATATCTCAATGCTTCTAATACCAAACCTAAAGTCTTTCCTATAACATGAGATGTGATATCCAAATCCTTCCCATTCCAAACCTGAGACCCTCCCTTTAGCATGAGATGTGATATCCAACTCCTTCCCATTCCAATCCTGATACCCTTAGATGTGAATTCTAAGTCCTTCCCATTCCTATCCCGAGACCCTTCCGATAGCAGAGATGTGATATCTCAATGCTTATACCAAACCTGATGACCCTTCCTATGGCATTAGATGTGATATCCAACTCCTTCCCATTCCAATCCTGAGTTCCTTCCTATAGCATGGGATGTGATATCTCAATGCTTCTATCAAACCTGATACCCTTCCTTTAGCATGAGATGTGATATTCAACTCCTTCCCATTCCAATCCTGAGACCCTTCCTATAACATGAGACGTGATATCCAACTCCTTCCCATTCCAATCCTGAGACTCCTCCTATAGCATGAGATGTGATATCTCAATGCTTCTAATACCAGACCTGGGACCGGTCCTATAACATGAGATATGATATCCAAATCCTTCCCCTTCCAAACCTGAGACCCTTCCTATAGCAAGAGATGTGATATCCAATTCCTTCCCATTCCAATCCTGAGACCCTTCCTATAACGAGATGTGATATCCAACTCCTTCCCATTCCAACCTGAGACCCTTCCTGTAGCATGAGAAGGGAGATCCAACTCCTTCCCATTCCAATCCTGAGACGCTTCCTATACCATGAGATGTGATATCTCAATGCTTCTAATACCAAACCTGGGACCCGTCCTATAACATGAGATACGTCCTATAACATATGTGATATCCAAATCCTTCCCATTTCAATCTTGAGACCCTTCCTATAACATGAGATGTGATATCCAACTCCTACCCATTCCAACATGAGACCGTTCCTATAGCATGAGAAGGGATATCCAATTCCTTCCCAATCCAATCCTTAGACCCTTCCGATAGCAGAGATGTGATATCTCAATGCTTATACCAAACCTGAGACCCTTCCTTTAGCATGAGATGTGATATCCAAATCCTTCACATTCCAATCCTGAGACCCTTCCTATAGCATTAGATGTGATATCTCAATGCTTCTAATACAAAACCTGAGATCCTTCCTATAACATTTGATGTGATATCCAAGTCCTTCCCATTCCAATCCTGAGACCCTTCCTATAACATGAGATGTGATATCCAACTCCTTCTATTCCAACCTGAGACCCTTCCTATAGCATGAGATGGGATATCCAACTCCTTCCAAATCCAATCCTGATACACTTCCGATAGCATGAGATGTGATATCCCAATGCTTCTACAAAACCTGAGACCCATACCATGGCATGAGATGTGATATCAAACTCCCGTCCTATACCATGAGACTTGATATCTCAATGCTTCTAATACCAAACCTGAGACCGGTCCAATAACATGAGATGTGATATCCAAATCCTTCCCCTTCCAAACCTTAGACCCTTCCTTTATCATGAGATGTGATATCCAAGTCCTTCCCATTCCATTCCTGAGACCCTTCCTATAGCATGAGATGTGATATCTCAATGCTTCTAATACCAAACCTGAGACCCTTCCTATAAAATGAGATGTGATATCCAAATCATTCCCATTCCAATCCTGAGACCCTTCCGATAGCAGAGATGTGATATCTCAATGCTTATACCAAACCTGAGACCCTTCCGATAGCATGAGATGTGATATCTCAATGCTTCTAATACCAAACCTCAGATCCTTCCAATAACATGAGATGTGATGTCCAAATCCTTCCCCTTCCAAACCTTAGACCCTCCCTTTAGCATGAGATGTGATATCCAACTCCTTCCCATTCCAATCCTGAGACCCTTCTGATGGCATGAGATGTCATATCTCAATGCCTCTAATACCAAACCTGAGATCCTACCTCTAACATGAGATGTGATATCAAACTCCTTCCCATTCCAAACCTGAGACCCTTCCGATAGCATGAGATGTGATATTTCAATGCTTCTAAAACCAAACATGAGAACCATCCTATAACATGAGATTTGAAATCCAAATCATTCCCTTTCCAAACCTGAGGCCCTTCCTATAGCTTGAGATGTGATAGCAAACTCCTTCCCATTCAATGTGATATCCAACTCCTTCCCATTCCAATCCTGGGACCCTTCCTATACCATGAGATGTGATATTTCAATGCTTCTAATACCAAACCTGAGACCCGTCCTAAAACATGAGATGTGAGAACCTAATCCTTCCCCTTCCAGACCTGAGACCTTTCCTTTAGCATGAGATGTGATATCCAACTCCTTCCCGTTCCAAACCTGAGACCCTTCCCATAGCATGAGATGTGATATCTCAATGCTTCTAAAACCAAACATGAGAACCATCCTATAACATGAGATGTGAAATCCAAATGCTTCACTTTCCAAACCTGAGACCCTTCCTATAGCTTGAGATGAAATATCAAACTCCTTCCCATTCCAATCCTGAGATAGCTTGAGATGTGAGATCCAAATCCTTCCCCTTCCAAACCTGAGACCCTTCCTATAGCTTGATATGTGATATCAAACTCCTTCCCATTACAATCCTGAGATAGCTTGAGATGTGATATCCAACTCCATCCCATTCCAATCCTGAGACCCTTCCGATAGCATGAGATGTGATAGCTCAATGCTTCTAATATCAAAACTGAGACCCTCCCTATAGTATGAGATGTGAAATCTAAGTCCTTCCCATTCCTATCCTGAGACCCTTCCGATAGCAGAGATGTGATATCTCAATGCTTATACCGAACCTGATGACCCTTCCTTTAGCATGAGATGTGATATTCAACTCCTTCCCATTCCAATCCTGAGACCCTTCCTATAACATGAGACGTGAAATCCAACTCCTTCCCATTCCAAACCTGAGACCTTTCCTTTAGCATATGTGATATCCAACTACTTCCCATTCCAATCCTGAGACCCTTCCGATAGCATGAGATGTGATATCCAACTCCTTCCAATTCCAATACTGAGACCCTTCCAATAGCATATGTGATATCTCAATGCTTCTAATATCAAAACTGAGACCCTCCCTATAACATGAGATGTGATATCCAACTCCTTCCCATTCCAATCGAGACCCTTCCTATAACATGAGATGTGATATCTCTATGCTTCTAATACCAAACCTGAGGCCCTTCCCGTAGTATATGTGAAATCCAACTCCTTCCCATTCCAAACTTGTGACCCTTCCTGTAGCATGAAATGTGATTTTTCACCCCTTCCAATACCATACCCGAGACCATTCCCACAGCCTGAGATTTGAAATCTCATTTCTTCCAATACCAAACCCGAGACCCTTCCGATAGGATGTGATTTGATATCTCAGTGCTTCTAATACCAAACCTGAGACCCTCCCTATAACAAGAGATATCATATCCAACTCCTTCCCATTCCAATCCTGAGACTCTTCCTATAGCATGACATGTGATATCGAACTTCCCATTCAAATCCTGAGACTCAGACCCCCCCCCTGTCTAACCTCACCACTCCTAGCTCCCGGATTGATAATGCACTCCTGCTGTGTCTTCTCTCCCTTCTTCTGCTTCCTTTCCTCTCTCCTTCCTCATGTGCCCTAGGTCAGGCTCCTTCTACACCTCCGCAAGGATTACTGATTTGTACGCCTCCCCACTCTCAACTCTCACTCAGTTAACACTCATCTGACATCTGCCATTTCCTGGAAGAACCCGACCTTGATGTCCTTGGTCTAACCGAGACATGGATGACGGCCAGCGCTGTCTCGAGCTCTAACACTTTCCTCCCTGATGACAAGTTCCTCTCCATGCCCAGATCCAACCGTTCTTGAGGGGGAGTATCCTTGATTCCTGTAGTAAATTGCTTTCCTTTGCAGGCCGACTCATCTCACGAATGCCTTGTCTGCATGCATTCTCTCTTTCCTGGCCATTCTCTCACCGTGGCTATTTGCCTACCCCCTTCCTCTCTCAGTGGATGGACTTCTCCATCCTAGCCTCCTACCACTCAACTCGGCCTACTTGGAGAATTCAAAATGAACCTGTATGCTTCCTGACCTGGACTTTTACGACATCTGCAACTCTTCATGTCTCTGGCCCTACACACTGCAGGGAATACTCAGGATTTTCTGATCTCAGACATCCCCCTATGTAACCCTCTCAACAATCCTCTCCCGTGGTGATCAAGTTCTCATCTCCAAAGAAGGCTAACTACCAGCTGTTCCTCAGTGGAGTTCTCCCTTTCTGTCCCTGCTCTCTGCACCGTTTCGCGTTGCAAACACTCGCTTCCCTGCTCTCTGGTTTAGACGCTTTTCCTTCTTCCTTTCTGTGCTTGTTCTCTGCATCGTTTCGCGTTGCAGAGAACAACTCGCTTCCCAGCTCTCTGGTTTAGACGTGTGTTCCCTGCCTTCTCTCCTCTTCCCGCTGCCTTCAAATCAACAAATGAGCTTCAAAAGATGCACGGTGCTCAGAATGCTTTATAACACCCATTATTCAAGATATAGCTGTAACCCGCTAGACGTATTGAAAAGTGCTAAAAACTAGCAAAAATAGCTAGAAAATGTTCTTTCCTCGCGTTTTTGTAAATGCTAATTCTGATGGGTTCCCATGTATGTACTGTCCGTGCGTTTGTTGTCGAATCCTGAAGTTTTTAACCACTGTTCTCCCATACAAGGGGGGGGGGGTCAACGTCTACTGCTGTTCACAGGCTGAATGTATACGGCTGAAATCTTCAAGGCATTATCAGCTTTCCTGACTGTTATGGAACGTGTATTTGCCATCTGTTAATGCAGTCGCCCTGTGTTCATCGTCCCTTCTACTTTACAGGCTGCACTCCCCTGGTGATCACATTCTCCTCTCCAGAGCAGGCTGACTACCAGCTGCTCCTCCTCATAGGAGCAGGGAAGCGAGGAACAGCTGGCAGTTAGCCTTCTTTGGAGATGAGAACTTGATCACCACGGGAGAGGATTGTTGAGAGGGTTACAGAGGGGGAGGTTTGAGATCAGAAAATCCTGAGTATTCCCTGCAGTGTGTAGGGCCAGCGACATGAAGAGTTGCAGATCTCGTAAAAGTCCAGGTCAAGAAGCATACAGGTTCATGTTGAATTCTCCAAGTAGGCGGAGTTGAGTGGTAGGAGGCTAGGATGGAGAAGTCCATCCACTGAGAGAGGAAGGGGGTAGGCAAATAGCCACGGTGAGAGAATGGCCAGGAGAGAATGCATGCAGACAAGGCATTCGTGACAGGAGTCGGCCTGCAAAGGAAATCAATTTACTACAGGAATCAAGGATAAGCATTGAGATATCACATCTCATGCTATAGGAAGGGTCTCAGGATTGGAATGGGAAGGACTTAGATATCACATATCATGCTATAGGGAGGGTCTCAGTTTTGATATTAGAAGCATTGAGATATCACATCTCATGCTATCGGAAGTGTCTCAGGATTGGAATGGGAAGGAGCTGGATATCCCATCTCATGCTAAAGGAAGGGTCTCAGGTTTGGAACGGGAAGGAGTTGGATATCAAATCTCATGTTATAGGAAGGGTCTCAGGTTTGGTATAAACATTGAGATATCACATCTCTGCTATCGGAATTGTCTCAGGATTGGAATGGGAAGGAGTTGGATATCCCATCTGATGTTATAGGACGGGTCTCAGGTTTTTTATTAAAATCATTGAGATATCATATTGCATGCTATAGGAAGGGTCTCAGGATTGGAATGGAAGGAGTTGTATATGACATCTCATGCCGTAGGGAGGGTCTCAGGTTTGGTATAAACATTGAGATATCACATCTCATGCTATCGAAAGGGTCTCAGGATTGGAATGGGAAGGAATTGGATATCCCATCTCATGTTATAGGAAGAGTCTCAGGTTTGGTATTAGAAGCATTGAGATACCACATCTCATGCTATAGGAAGTGTCTCAGGATTGGAATGGGAAGGACTTGGGTATCACATCTCATGCTATAGGGAGGGTCTCAAGTTTGATATTAGAAGCATTGAGATATCACATCTCATGCTATAGGAAGGGTCTCAGGATTGGAATGGGAAGGAGTTGGATATCACATCTCATGCTATAGGAAGGGTCTCAGGTTTGGTATAAGCAGTGAGATATCACATCTCATGCTATAGGAAGTGTCTCAGGATTGGAATGGGAAGGAGTTGGATATCACATCTCATGTTATAGGAAGGATCTCAGGTTTTGGTATAAGCATTGAGATATCACATCTCTGCTATCGGAAGGGTCTCAGGATTGGAATGGGAAGGAGTTGGATATTCCCATCTCATGTTATAGGAAGGGTCTCAGGTTTGGTATTAGAAGCATTGAGATATCACATTTCATGATATGGGAAGGGTCTCAAGATTGGAATGGGAAGGAGTTGGATATCACATCTTATGATAAAGGAAGGGTCTAAGGTTTGGAAGGGGAAGGATTTGGATATCATATCTCATGTTATAGGACGGGTCTCAGGTTTGGTATTAGAAGCATTGAGATATCAAGTCTCATGGTATAGGAAGGGTCTCAGTATTGGAATGGGAAGGAGTTGGATATCACATCTCAAGCTATAGGAAGGGTCTCAGGATTAGAATGGGAAGGAGTTTGATATCACATCTCATGCCATAGTATGGGTCTCAGGTTTGGTAGAAGCATTGGGATATCACATCTCATGCTATCGGAAGGGTATCGGGATTGGATTTGGAAGGAGTTGGATATCCCATCTCTTGCTATAGGAAGGGTCTCAGGTTGGAATGGGAAGGAGTTGGATATTCCCATCTCATGTTATAGGAAGGGTCTCAGGTTTGGTATTAGAAGCATTGAGATATCACATTTCATGATATGGGAAGGGTCTCAAGATTGGAATGGGAAGGAGTTGGATATCACATCTTATGATAAAGGAAGGGTCTAAGGTTTGGAAGGGGAAGGATTTGGATATCATATCTCATGTTATAGGACGGGTCTCAGGTTTGGTATTAGAAGCATTGAGATATCAAGTCTCATGGTATAGGAAGGGTCTCAGTATTGGAATGGGAAGGAGTTGGATATCACATCTCAAGCTATAGGAAGGGTCTCAGGATTAGAATGGGAAGGAGTTTGATATCACATCTCATGCCATAGTATGGGTCTCAGGTTTGGTAGAAGCATTGGGATATCACATCTCATGCTATCGGAAGGGTATCGGGATTGGATTTGGAAGGAGTTGGATATCCCATCTCTTGCTATAGGAAGGGTCTCAGGTTGGAATGGGAAGGAGTTGGATATCACATCTCATGTTATAGGAAGGGTCTCAGGATTGGAATGGGAAGGACTTGGATATCACATCTCATGCTATAGGAAGGCTCTCAGGTTTGCAAGGGGAAAGAGTTGGATATCACATTTCATGTTAGAGGTAGGATCTCAGGTTTGGTATTGGAGGTATTGAGATATCACATCTCATGCTATCAGAAGGATCTCAGATTTGGTATAGAAGCATTGAGATATCATATCTTATGCTAACAGAAGAGTCTCAGGATTGGAATGGGAAGGAATTGGATATCACATCTCATGCTAAAGGGAGGGTCTCAGGTTTGGAAGATAAGGATTTGGATATCACATCTCATGTTATAGGAAGGATCTCAGGTTTGGTATTAGAAGTATTGAGATATCACATCTCATGCTATCGGAAGGATCTCAGGTTTGGTATAGAAGCATTGAGATATCATATCTTCTGCTATCAGAAGGGTCTTAGGATTGGAATGGGAAGGAGTTGGATATCACATCTCATGCTAAAGGGAGGGTCTCAGGTTTGGAAGGGGAAGGATTTGGATATCACATCTCATGTTATAGGATGGATCTCAGGTTTGGTATTAGAAGTATTGAGATATCACATCTCATGTTATCGGAAGGATCTCAGGTTTGGTATTAGAAGTATTGAGATATCACATCTCATGCTATAGGAAGGGTCTCAGGATTGGAATGGGAAGGAGTTGGATATCACATCTCATGCTAAAGGAAGGGTCTCAGGTTTGGTAGAAGCATTGAGATATCACATCTCATGCTATAGGAAGGGTCTCAGGATTGGAATGGGAAGGACTTAGATATCACATATGCTATAGGGAGGGTCTCAGTTTTGATATTAGAAGCATTGAGATATCACATCTCATGCTATCGGAAGTGTCTCAGGATTGGAATGGGAAGGAGCTGGATATCACATCTCATGCTAAAGGAAGGGTCTCAGGTTTGGAACAGGAAGGAGTTGGATATCACATCTCATGTTATAGGAAGGGTCTCAGGTTTGGTATAAACATTGAGATATCACATCTCTGCTATCGGAAGTGTCTCAGGATTGGAATGGGAAGGAGTTGGATATCCCATCTCATGTTATAGGATGGGTCTCAGGTTTTTTATTAGAATCATTGAGATATCATATTGCATGCTGTAGGAAGGATCTAAGGATTGGAATGGGAAGGACTTGGATATCACATCTCATGCTATAGATAGGATCTCAGGTTTGGAAAGTGAAGGAGTTGGATATCACATTTCATGTTAGAGGAAGGATCTCAGGTTTGGTATTAGAGGCATTGAGATATCACATCTCAGGCTATAGGAAGGGTCTCAGGATTGGAATGGGAAGGAGTTGGATATCACATCTCATGCTATAGGAAGGGTCTCAGGTTTGGTATAAGCATTGAGATATCACATCTCATGCTATATGTTAGGAAAGATTTCGTAATTGTAGGTAATTTTCCTTCCATGTGGCAACCCCTAAACTTTTTGCTGTTGTTTTTCACCTTGTTCTTGACTTTGCCAGAGAAGTGCAGCCTTCTGCCGCACTCCTCTGGGCTTTCGCTCCTTTTCTTACGGGGAAACTGACATGCCCTTAAGACAGTCAGTACCGGGGAACGCTGTTTCCCGTAGTTTCTTTTATCATGTTGCGGCTTTAGTGCAATATGACACAAGAGGGCACTGTAAGCTAAGTTACAGCTCTCTTGGGTCTCTAGCCTTCTACAGGCCCTAGATACTCGTTTAGGATGGTATTTTGATCGGTGCAAGTCATTCAGGGACTGGAATGGTGGCAGCGATCGATTTGTGTATTTTGAGCTCCTTTTGGCGTTCTGAGCTCGTTTTTCGCACTGAACCCAAAATGGTGGCCTGGCTCCCAAAATGGCCAGACCACGAGGCTCCTTTGTCTTGTCCACTGACCGTCTTGCTCCCTTCACCTTCCCCAGGTCGAGCGACCCGGGGCCTTCCTTATTTGGGCATGTACTTTCCCGCGAAACGTGGTTGCTTTCGTGGGCTTCTACATGTCTTTTGTGTGCCTCCAGGGTGTGGGCTGGGATGTCTGGTCCCAATACACATCCTGGGTGCCAGAGAGTCTAGGGTAGTGTGAATGCCTGGGACCCCCGTGGTCCGTGATTGGTCCACGTATGGTATGTGTGTTGATGAGCGGATCTCCCATTGGCTCCCCTCCGTTTTGGCGCGAAGGGAACCGTGGATGATAGGGGGCTGGAAACACCACTACCATGTCGATCTCCTGAGTTCTCACGAACGAAGGAATACAGGAGCCAAGTATCCTGCAACCAAGAGGCTGGACCGAGGAATCGCTGGTGACCCGCTGAAGGACTCCTTTGCACTGCTGTCGTCCTGTGAAACCCTTTCCTCCTTTGATCGAACCAGAAGGCCTGTACTGGTGCTTCGACCTTTGGAATAGCAGGAACAGCTATTCTCGGCGACTTCATCATCTCCTGCCAGTAAGCCTTCGGAAGCGTCTCTGGGCCATCCAGTTGACTGACCAGCTTACAAGGGAGTCTTGCTCTGTAACCGCCGCCAGGTTGTGTTGTATTTCGAGTCCTGGTCACTCTCACACGCTTAGTACACTTGGCGTTCCCAAGTCTGAAGTGAGGAGTGTACATTTGGCTCGGATACACACGGCTGCTCCGTTGCCCTGCGGTGGTGACAAAACTGTGCAGGTTTCTTCGATTGGGACGTCTTTTTTCTCTACACGACGACGAGGCATTCCCGGCTCTTCTGAACCTGCCAGCTGCTGAAACTAACGTGGAGAAGCCTGGGTCTGCTTGCATCGGGGACCGGTGAGTAGTTTAGCTAGGATCTGGTCGCCCTCCTGCAGTAGCCCATTGCTTTTCCCCGCTGTGTAAAAACAGCACCCTTTTGTCCGTACTCGCGCTCTGCTTCTGCTTACTGTGGAGGCTGCGCTTGAGTCGCGGAACCTGTTCTTCTTCTGTTGTGCACTAACCCGAACTGCCTGACTTCCTCCAAAGAGCTTCTCCTTTTGCCCGTTGGTACCAGCGTGTGCAGGTACTTTGAGCACAAGGCTCCACTCTTCGCAGGGCTCGGACTTCCATCTAGTTAGGTGCCTCTGAAGGCGAACTGAGTCTAAAGCATTATCGCACTGCCTGTTTTCCTTCCCTTTCAGGTGGACTACACATTTCGTGCATATAACGCTTGCGACTGTCATATTTGTATATATATTGTGTTGATATGGTATGTGTTGGCTTAATATTGTGATATTGTGATTTTCTCGCTACGGTCATTGTTTTAAAGGCCTTAAAATAAATGTGTATATATTTTTGATATAACAACTGTTTGGAGTAGTTTGTAAGCGCTCTTGCTTTTTGTGCTCATTGCGGGCTTTCAGTCACCCTCACCCCTCTTGAGACCTAGTCTTGACCGCCGCAATCGCTACCTTGATTGGTCTGGCTCGTCCAGAGGTTACCCTGTTCCAAGTAATTAGGTTGGCCTTCTGAACTTCTGCGCCACCAGGACAGAGTTCAGAAATCTGTCTTAACAAATTGGTGTGCAGCGGTGGGATACGACTGAAGGTATCCAGTGTTGTGCACGAACTAAGGCATTTCAGGTTATTCCAACCAGTACACGTAGTGAATTGTTGTAGTATAACTTTTAAAAGGCCATAGTCCTATCTAGCAGTATGGAAACAAATACCTTGTTAACTTTAAATGCTTCCAAATCAGAAACATTGAAGAAGATGTGTGCGGAGAGAGGTGTTTCCTCTCAAGGCACGAAATTGGAAATGATCCAAAGAATCGTGGCGTGGCAAGCAGCGCAGCTTGACGCTATAACTTCTGAGGACAGTGCAGAAGGTTGTGGGGCTACTCTCACTGGTAGAACCGACGGTTCTGCCGCTGCACTGATCCATCGCGACCACGAGGACAGGGAGGACGAGATGTCTGTTTCCTCTGCCAGTGTTGATGGGGATGCTATGCTTGAATTCAAGAAGCAAGAGCTGCGGTTTAGGCAGCAGGAGCTTGAATTCAGCATAGCCAAACTAAAAATCGAACAGGCAGAAAAACAGAAAGACAGGGATCACCAGTTGGAACTGGCCAAGCTTCAGGTTGCAAATGGGTCCAAGGGTCTTGGACATGGGTCTGGGGCCTCCTCTCATCCACGGTTTCCGAAAGATCTGCTCAGTGTGTATGAAGAAAGGAATGACATTATGGACTGGCTGAATGCGTTTGAGTATGCATGCGAAGTTCAAGAAGTTCACAATGCTGATAAGATTGCGTGGTTGCTCAGTAGACTGCCCCATTCTGGCTGTAGTGCCATTATGGAAATGTCGAAGGCTGAGCAAGCTGATTTCGCAATGTTAAAGCAAACTCTCATTTTAAAGTTTGGGAAGACTCCGGCCCAATATTTAAAGCGTTTTCGAGAGTATAAGAAAAAGGAAGGTGGTACTTGGGTATCTTATGTCGCTGAATCCTTGAAAAACTTAACTGGCTGGGTCGAAGGTTATAAGGTTTCTACCTTCGAAGGCATGATAAATCTTGTCATGCTGGAAAACATTTTTGCTTCTTCTTCCCCGGAGCTTAAGCAGCATTTGGCCGATTCGAAGGAGATAGATCCTAAGAAGCTGGCCATTGCAGCAGACTTATGGGTGTCACATCGAGTGTCCCATAAGGACAAAACTCATCCTGGTAAGCAGGAGGAAGGGAAAAAGTCCAAAGATATGGAGGGTGGGGAATCTGCTAAATCTTCTTCCCATAAGGGCCACAAAAAGAAAAACAAGGGTAAGACACAAGAGAACTCACAGGGTAGTGGAGGTCAGCCTCCGAAACAGAACTCTGGTTACAATAAGCCTCCCTACGTAAACAGACCCACTGGGGCTTGTTTTTCTTGTGGAGCAACTGACCACGTGAAGGGGGATCCCCGTTGTAAGGTTAGACCTTTGGGGGTCCACTCCGCTAATCTGGCCTTCTCCTCCTACGAGGAAGAAGAGATTACAGGAGCATCCTTCTCCTCAGACTCATTTCCCAGTGGAATAGAGGCTGAGGTAGTTTTAGTGTCCCTGGGTTCCTGGGAGCCTAAAGTCGCAGAGGCTTATGCTAGGATTCAGGATAATACCAAGCACTACTTTAAAGACAGTGTGCTGATCAATGGAGTGGATACTCCAGCTCTTAGGGATAGTGGGTGCAGTCGCACTGTAGTGGATTCTACCTTGGTAGACTCAGAGGAAGTTGTCAGAGCTACTCTGATGCCCACTAAGTTGGCTGACGGCCCCCTCCGTATGTTTCCAGTAATACCTGTAAATCTTACTTTAAATGGTACAGCAGTCAGGATTCCTGTGAGCATTCAGAGAAACGTCCCGGGAAAGGTCTTGTTGGGTAATGATCTCAGAGCTTTAGGGCTCGTAGGAGACACTGCCGAAAGACCCTATACACGGTCTCAAGCACGTGCAGCATTGGCCAAGTCCAATACGCCGCCCCAGCCGAAGGGGAAACCCAATGCGAAAGGAGTCGACAAGTCAAGACGAGGGAAAAAGAATATTCCCCCAAGCTCGCCTACCACTGCGGTGGAGGAAGTTGGTCAATCGCCCGGGCCTGACGAGGAGGTGGCGATGACTGAAGTATTTGACCCCTACGATCATCCTGAACTAAAAGACTTGTTAGTTGAAGGAGGTCCTGATAGGGACGAATTCAGTAAAGGCCAACGTGAGTGCCCATCTCTGGAAGGCCTAAGGAGACAGGCCTGCTCCCAGCTTGAGGGTGAACCTCCTGGGATGCATAGGATTTACCAGGAAGGTGGACTCCTGTATAGTGAGCCCACAGAGTCTACAGAAGGAGACCATAGGAGGTTGGTGGTTCCCCTTGCTGTTAGGCCCTTCCTCCTGCAGTTGGCGCATGAAGTTCCCCTTGCTGGTCACCTCGGTATGAGGAAGACCAAGCAAAGGTTATCCATGCACTTCTACTGGCCCAAGATGGGGGAGCAAGTAGAAAGTCACTGCAGGAGTTGTGCCACCTGCCAGTTGTCTGGTAAGGTTGGCGCGACAATCCAAGCTCCGTTGGTACCGCTCCCAGTTGTGGGGGTACCATTTGAAAGGGTAGGGATCGACATCGTTGGTCCCCTTGACCCACAAACATCCTCAGGCAATAGGTTTATCCTGGTGCTGGTCGACCATGCAACCCGGTATCCTGAGGCCGTCCCATTTACAACTGTAACTGCCAAGCCAGTTGCAGAATCTTTACTCGGCATGTTTACTAGGGTTGGCTTCCCTAAAGAAGTTGTGCCGGATGATGGCAGCAACTTTATGTCGAAGTATAGGCAGGCTATGTGGATAGAATGTAGGGTCACCTACAGGTTCTCTTCTGCATACCACCCCCAGACCAATGGTCTGGGGGGGCGTTTTAACAGGACGTTAAAGAGCATGATTGGGGCTCTGGAGGAGCCTCAGAGAAGAAAATGGGATCTTCTTGTTTCATGCTTACTGTTTGCCTACCGAGAGGTACCACAGGAGGGTGTTGGCTTCAGCCCCTTCGAACTTCTGTTCGGTCATCCCGTACGGGGACCCTTAGCCATCGTCAAAGAGGGATGGGAGATGCCCACTCCCCCTGTTACTACCAACGTAGTTGATTATGTGCTAGGGCTCAGAAAACGGATGGTACTCCTGATGGGCTTGGCTAGTGATAAATTGAAGGCAGGGCAAGCGCTGGTGAAACATTGGTACGACCAGAAAGCTTCCCTCATCAACTTTACACCTGGTCAGCAAGTCCTGATCATGAATCCCATAAGGCCTCGAGCTTTACAGGACAAATGGTCAGGCCCTTACACAGTGGTGGAGCCCCTGGGTGAGGTTAACTATTTAGTGGACCTTGGAAGGCCTGGACAGGCTCCAAAAGTGTTTCACGTGAATAGGCTGAAGGCTTTCGTCCCAAGAATCGAAATCGCAGCACTGCTACTGGTTTCAGACGTTGAGGAAGAGGAGTCTGAACCTCTCCCCGACCTGTTCCAAAGCGGTCCTTCAGATAGCTCCTTTGAGGGTGTCCGAGTGGCCCCTCACCTGACTTCTGATCAGCAGGCTGAGGTGAAAAGTTTGCTTAGGCAGTTTTCCCCCCTGCTTTCACAGTCGCCTGGTTTGACACCTTGGTGCAAACATAACATTGACACAGGAGACAGTGTACCTACCAAAAGTAGGGGATACAGGATGTCAGACAAAGTACGGTCTTATATTAAGACCGAGGTCAACAAGATGTTAGACCTTGGGGTGATTGAACCCTCTAGTAGTCCTTGGTCCAGCCTAGTGGTGTTGGTTCCAAAGGCAGGCACTTCTGAATTGAGGTTCTGCGTGGATTACAGGGCTCTGAATGCTGTCACCAAGACAGATGCACACCCCTTGCCTCGAACAGATGAGCTGGTGGATACTTTGGGTGCATCCAAGTACCTCAGCATGTTTGACCTCACTGCTGGCTATTGGCAAATAGCTTTAGCAGAACATGCCAAGGAGAAGACAGCATTTTCTACTCCAGACGGCCTTTACCAATTCCGGGTAATGCCGTTCGGGATGAAGAATGCACCTGCCACTTTCCAGAGGCTTGTGAATCATGTGTTGAATGGGTTGGACGAATTCTGCCTTGCATATCTGGACGATATAGCAGTTTTCAGTGCCACCTGGGAAGACCATGTGAAACACCTCGGGATTGTGCTCCAGGCTCTTCAGAAAGCCCACTTGACCATAAAGGCTAGTAAATGCCAGATTGGACAAGGCTTAGTGGTTTACCTTGGACATGAAGTAGGTGGAGGGAGGATACAGCCTCTACCCAGTAAAGTACAAGCAGTACAAGACTGGCCTACCCCCACTACGCAAACCCAAGTGAGAGCCTTCTTAGGACTCACGGGGTATTACCGCAATTTTGTGGCAGACTATGGCACCATAGCTGCTCCTCTGACTGCCCTCACAACTCCGAAGAAACCCAAGAAGGTAACTTGGACTGACGAGTGTGAGAAGGCCTTCAATGGCTTAAAAGACTCCTTGTGCCAGGCCCCTGTCCTTAGGGCCCCGGATTATCAAAGACCTTTTATCGTGCAGACGGACGCCTCTGACACTGGGATAGGAGCTGTACTATCACAAGTAGATGAGAAGGGTAAGGAACACCCTATCGGTTTTATTAGTCGCCAGTTTAAGGACAGAGAGCTCAGATGGTCCACGGTAGAGAAAGAATGTTTCTCTGTTGTGTGGGCCCTAAGGAAGTTGAGGCCCTACCTCTATGGGACCCACTTCACTGTGCAAACTGACCATAAGCCGTTAAAGTGGCTAATGAACATGAAGGGGGTGAATCCAAAGTTGCTTAGGTGGTCCATAAGTCTACAAGGCTTCGACTTCACTATTGAGCATAGGCCAGGTGTCCAACATAGCAATGCTGATGGGTTGTCCAGAATGTTTAACCGACCTGAACAAGAGACTCATCCAGGGGTGGATTAGTTCCCCCTGTCCATAGTCTGGGAGGGGCGAGTGTTAGGAAAGATTTCGTAATTGTAGGTAATTTTCCTTCCATGTGGCAACCCCTAAACTTTTTGCTGTTGTTTTTCACCTTGTTCTTGACTTTGCCAGAGAAGTGCAGCCTTCTGCCGCACTCCTCTGGGCTTTCGCTCCTTTTCTTACGGGGAAACTGACATGCCCTTAAGACAGTCAGTACCGGGGTACGCTGTTTCCCGTAGTTTCTTTTATCATGTTGCGGCTTTAATGCAACATGACACAAGAGGGCACTGTAAGCTAAGTTACAGCTCTCTTGGGTCTCTAGCCTTCTACAGGCCCTAGATACTCGTTTAGGATGGTATTTTGATCGGTGCAAGTCATTCAGGGACTGGAATGGTGGCAGCGATCGATTTGTGTATTTTGAGCTCCTTTTGGCGTTCTGAGCGCGTTTTTCGCACTGAACCCAAAATGGTGGCCTGGCTCCCAAAATGGCCAGACCACGAGGCTCCTTTGTCTTGTCCACTGACCGTCTTGCTCCCTTCACCTTCCCCAGGTCGAGCGACCCGGGGCCTTCCTTATTTGGGCATGTACTTTCCCGCGAAACGTGGTTGCTTTCGCGGGCTTCTACATGTCTTTTGTGTGCCTCCAGGGTGTGGGCTGGGATGTCTGGTCCCAATACACATCCTGGGTGCCAGAGAGTCTAGGGTAGTGTGAATGCCTGGGACCACCGTGGTCCGTGATTGGTCCACGTATGGTATGTGTGTTGATGAGCGGATCTCCCATTGGCTCCCCTCCGTTTTGGCGCGAAGGGAACCGTGGATAAGAGGGGGCTGGAAACACCACTACCATGTCGATCTCCTGAGTTCTCAGGAACGAAGGAATACAGGAGCCAGGTATCCTGCAACCAAGAGGCTGGACCGAGGAATCGCTGGTGACCCGCTGAAGGACTCCTTTGCACTGCTGTCGTCCTGTGAAACCCTTTCCTCCTTTGATCGAACCAGAAGGCCTGTACTGGTGCTTCGACCTTTGGAATAGCAGGAACAGCTATTCTCGGCGACTTCATCATCTCCTGCCAGTAAGCCTTCGGAAGCGTCTCTGGGCCATCCAGTTGACTGACCAGCTTACAAGGGAGTCTTGCTCTGTAACCGCCGCCAGGTTGTGTTGTATTTCGAGTCCTGGTCACTCTCACACGCTTAGTACACTTGGCGTTCCCAAGTCTGAAGTGAGGAGTGTACATTTGGCTCGGATACACACGACTGCTCCGTTGCCCTGCGGTGGTGACAAAACTGTGCAGGTTTCTTCGATTGGGACGTCTTTTTTCTCTACACGACGACGAGGCATTCCCGGCTCTTCTGAACCTGCCAGCTGCTGAAACTAACGTGGAGAAGCCTGGGTCTGCTTGCATCGGGGACCGGTGAGTAGTTTAGCTAGGATCTGGTCGCCCTCCTGCAGTAGCCCATTGCTTTTCCTCGCTGTGTAAAAACAGCACCCTTTTGTCCGTACTCGCGCTCTGCTTCTGCTTACTGTGGACGCTGCGCTTGAGTCGCGGAACCTGTTCTTCTTCTGTTGTGCACTAACCCGAACTGCCTGACTTCCTCCGAAGAGCTTCTCCTTTTGCCAGTTGGCACCAGCGTGTGCAGGTACTTTGAGCACAAGGCTCCACTCTTCGCAGGGCTCGGACTTCCATCTAGTTAGGTGCCTCTGAAGGCGAACTGAGTCTAAAGCATTATCGCACTGCCTGTTTTCCTTCCCTTTCAGGTGGACTACACATTTCGTGCATATAACGCTTGCGACTGTCGTATTTGTATATATATTGTGTTGATATGGTATGTGTTGGCTTATTATTGTGATATTGTGATTTTCTCGCTACGGTCATTGTTTTAAAGGCCTTAAAATAAATGTGTACATATTTTTGATATAACAACTGTTTGGAGTAGTTTGTAAGCGCTCTTGCTTTGTGTGCTCATTGCGGGCTTTCAGTCACCCTCACCCCTCTTGAGACCTAGTCTTGACCGCCGCGATCGCTACCTTGATTGGTCTGGCTCGTCCAGAGGTTACCCTGTTCCAAGTAATTAGGTTGGCCTTCTGAACTTCTGCGCCACCAGGACAGAGTTCAGAAATCCGTCTTAACACTATAGGAAGGGTCTCAGGATTGGAATCACAGTCGATCTTCTTAACATCAATGATGAGACAGATCCCTATACTAAGGAGAAGTTCATGGAAGAACAAAATATACCATTGGGATTAGCACAAGAAACCAAACTTAAAGAAAAATCCAAATTCACACCAATCTTACCTCCAGAAAATGTTATTGATACTTTCTGCAAAGTAGTTCAAAAAGAACTCAGAGACATCTACATCAACAATAAAATGAACCAACATGCAAAACTCAAGATAAGGAATAATCTCACACCCAACCAAAGTCAAGCATTAAATAATCTCAAGAACAATCCTGAGATTACCATAAAATCATCAGACAAAGGCGGAAACATTGTGCTACTCAACACAGAAGACTATATACACATGGCACTCACCCATCTAAAAGATCATAAATGTTATGAAAAAATCAAAGAAAACCCATTCATCAAAATCAGCGAACAATGGAAAACCATGAGCAGTCATTGGAAAGACTTGGAACTACTTAATGAAGATGAATACCGATATATGATCACAACTAATCCGATTACTCCAACAATATATTTTCTACCTAAGATTCATAAGAAATACATCAACCTACCAACAAGCAGACCAATCATTAATGGTATTGGATCAATCACAGAGCACATTTCAGAATATATAGATCATCAGCTTCAACCATTAGCAAATTCATTGGCATCATACATCAGAGACACCACGCACATTATCCAATTGATCGACAATATACCTTGGAATGACAACTATTGGCTAGTTACAATGGATGTAACAGCACTTTATACAAGCATCTTGCATGAAAAAGGACTTCTAACTACAGAATACTTCTTGAAAACACGATCTATATCTCTCAACGATCACAACAATATGATTTTAGAAATGTTGCAATTTACCCTTCAAAACAACATTTTCATCTTTAACAACACTCTCTATCGACAAATACAAGGCACAGCCATGGGAGCAAAATATGCGCCATCATATGCCAATCTCTACATGGGCCATTTTGAGATAGAATTTGCCTGGCAACATCAATCATTCACACACCTAAACAACATAATTTTTTGGGCCAGATACATTGATGACATCTTTTTGATTTGGAACGGACCATTAACAGCATTTAAAGATTATTTCAACTATCTAAATCACAACACCTATAATTTGAAACTAACCACAGAATACAGTCAAACTTCAATCAACTTTTTGGACATCACCTTCTATATCGATAACAATACCATCTGTACAACACTGTACACTAAACCTACATCTGTTAACAGTCTACTACATGCTTCAAGCAGCCACCCCAAACACATCATCTACAATATACCTTATGGTGAAATACTAAGGGTCAAAAGAAACTGTTCAAAAACTGATGATTTCAAACAGAAAGTAACATCCACAATGAGCAAATTCATCTCCAGAGGATACCCAAACAAACTTATCAAAAACAGCTATCAGAAATCTTCAACTAGGACCAGACAATCGTTGTTACAAGTAAGACCCAAAATCGACAAAACTGTGATCGATCCACACAGAACCATCAATTTTACCACGAACTATAGTTCTAACAATTCAATCATTCGGAAAATTCTTAGCAAATACTGGAACATCCTTAAATCAGATTCTGACCTTACACCGATCCTGGAAGTCAAACCTACCATCACTTTCAAGAAAGCAAGCAATCTCAAAAAAATGCTCAGTCCGTCACATTTTGAGTTGAAATATCCTGATGAAAAATCCACTATACAAACAATGTGGCTTCAAAAACCTATCAAAGGCTATTACAAATGTGGTCAATGCTCCATGTGCCAATATGCAGAAAATGGTAAAACAACCGTCATCAAACCCAATGGCACCAACTTCACCATACAACAGCTGATCAATTGCAATAGTCAATTTGTTATATATATCATTCAGTGCGCATGCAAAAAATTATACATTGGGAGCACGATCAGAAAACTCAAGACAAGAATCAGTGAACATATCAGGGCTATTACCAACAGAGATACAAGATCACCAATAGCCAATCATTTCACAGAATCACATCATCCTTCTCAGATCAGTCAGATAAAATTCTACGGAATAGTAAAATTGAAACCGGCCCCAAGAGGAGGGAATCTACAATTAAGACTTCGACAACAAGAAGCAAGATGGATTTGTATGATGGACACTTGCCATACAGGTCTTAACACAGACCAGGAGATATGTCATTTTTTGTAAATCATAATAAGAGATATTTACCTCTATATTACTTTGTAAATTTTGCAACAAATACAAGGCTACAGGAACACTAGAATTGGATCGAGCAAATATGGCGCTCTTAAAAATACAAACAACCATTAGATACGTGCGCGTGAAGTCATCACGTGATGCAACGTGCGAATGACGTCATTCCGCACGCGACACACGCATGACGTCACTCCGCACGCGACTCTATGTGAAACCCATTCACAACATGTGGAGTTCACTGACCACATCAGACAGTATCGAGAGAGCGAGGAAAACACCGTTCACATGACCAAACCGGATGGAATTAATAATATTACCTACATCAAAGGAACCATCATATACATGAACAAGATTTGATATTTAGTTATCTTTCCATTTGCCTATCTACCTACAAATTCCTCCTGAAGAACCGCCATAAACCATGTGGCGGAGAAACACGTGTTGAGGATAATATTACCTAGTGAATGAGGATAATATTACCTAGTGAATTAAACTAGGGCTTCGCAATTTTCGAGCAACAACGTGAAGACAACATTGACTAAACTTTGAACCAATTCAAATTGAGGCCAATACTGCCTAGTGAATTAAACTAGGGCTTCGTAATTTTCTAGTGACAACGTGGGATACAGCAACTTAGTGAATTCAACTAAAAACTTAGAACCAATCTAAATTTAGAATTCTTTTGTCTCTCCATCAACCCAAATGTCGAGTGAATTATACTAAGGCTTCGCAACTTTCAAGTGACAACGTGGGACACAGCAACTTAGTGAACTCAACGAAAAACTTTAAACCAATTTAAATTTTGCATTCTTTTGTCTTCCCATCAACTTATATGTTATGTTCAAGATGTAAAAAGGAATCCCTATTTGTTTACAGCACAATAGAATTCTGAATAAAAATGACAAATGGAACCTAAAAACGAGAAAGTCTCTATATTATAACATTTAATTTTGGAGAAGCGCTAGAGGAGGGCTTCTCTTCGTTTTAGTTTTGTCCAAGCCCAGGTCAACCTCTGTGGCATCCCTCCATTTGCAGCATCTCTACTTTTTTTCATATTCAATTTAGCTACACTTCTCCATCAGAGCGCTAACACTGTTTCTAAGGTTGAAAAAGTCTTTCTCAATAGGGTCTCAGGATTGGAATGGGAAGGACATGGATATCACATCTCATGCTATAGGAAGGCTCTCAGGTTTGGAAGGGGAAAGAGTTGGATATCACATTTCATGTTAGAGGTAGGATCTCAGGTTTGGTATTCGAGGCATTGAGATATCACATCTCATGCTATCAGAAGGGTCTCAGGAATGGAATGGGAAGGAGTTGGATATCACATCTCATGCTAAAGGGAGGGTCTCAGGTTTGGAAGGGGAAGGATTTGGATATCACATCTCATGTTATAGGAAGGATCTCAGGTTTGGTATTAGAAGCATTGAGATATCACATCTCATGTTATAGGAAGGGTCTGAGGATTGGAATGGGAAGGAGTTGGATATCACATCTCATGTTATAGGAAGGATCTCAGGTTTGGTATAAGCATTGAGATATCACATCTCATGCTATAGGAAGGGTCTCAGGATTGGAATGGGAAGGACTTGGATATCACATCTCATGCTATAGGGAGGGTCTCAGGTTTGGAAGGGGAAAGAGTTTGATATCACATTTCATGTTAGAGGTAGGATCTCAGGTTTGGTATTAGAGGCATTGAGATATCACATCTCATGCTATCAGAAGGGTCTCAGGAATGGAATGGGAAGGAGTTGGATATCACATCTCATGCTAAAGGGAGGGTCTCAGGTTTGGAAGGGGAAGGAGTTGGATATCCCATCTCATGTTATAGGACGGGTCTCAGGTTTGTTATTAGAATCATTGAGATATCATATTGCATGCTATAGGAAGGGTCTAAGGATTGGAATGGGAAGGACTTGGATATCACATCTCATGCTATAGGTAGGCTCTCAGGTTTGGAAAGGGAAGGAGTTGGATATCACATTTCATGCTAGAGGTAGGATCTCAGGTTTGGTATTAGAGGCATTGAGATATCACATCTCATGCTATCAGAAGGGTCTCAGGATTGGAATGGGAAGGAGTTGGATATCACATCTCATGTTATAGGAAGGATCTCAGGTTTGGTATTAGAAGCATTGAGATATCACATCTCATGCTATCGGAAGTATCTCAGGTTTGGTATTAGAGGCATTGAGATATCACATCTCATGCTATCATAACGGTCTCAGGATTGGAATGGGAAGGAGTTGGATATCACATCTCATGCTAAAGGGAGGGTTCCAGGTTTGGAAGGGGAAGGAATTGAATATCACATCACATGTTATAGGAAGGATCTCAGGTTTGGTATTAGAGGCATTGAGATATCACATCTCATGCTACCGGAAGGGTCTCAGGATTGGAATGGGAAAGAGTTGGATATCACATCTCATGCTATAGGAAGGGTCTCAGGTTTGGAACGGGAAGGAGTTGGATATCACATCTCATGTTATAGGAAGAGTCTCAGGTTTGGTATAAGCATTGAGATATCGCATCTCTGCTCCTTCCATTCCAATCCTGAGACCCTTCCGATAGCATGAGATGTGATATCTCAATGCTTCTAATATCAATACTGAGACCCTCCCTATAGCATGAGATGTGATATCTAAGTCCTTCCCATTCCAATCCTGAGACCCTTCCGATAGCAGAGATGTGATATCTCAATGCTTATACCAAACCTGAGACCCTTCCTATAGCACAAGATGTGATATCCAACTCCTTCCCATTCCAATCCAGAGACCCTTCCTATAGCATGAGATGTGATATCTCAATGCTTCTACCAAAACTGAGACCCTTCCTTTAGCATGAGATGTGATATCCAACTCCTTCCCATTCCAATCCTGAGACCCTTCCTATAGCATGAGATGTGATATCTCAATGCTTCTAATACCAAACCTGAGATCCTTCCTATAACATGAGATGTGATATCCAACTCCTTCCCATTCCAATCCTGAGACCCTTCCTATAGCATGAGATGTGATATCTCAATGCTTCTAATACCAAACCTGAGATCCTTCCGATAGCATGAGATGTGATATCTCAATGCTTCTAATACCAAACCTGAGACCCTCCCTTTAGCATGAGATGTGATATCCAATTCCTTCCCATTCCAATCCTGATACCCTTCTGATAGCATGAGATGTGATATCTCAATGCCTCTAATACCAAACCTGAGATCCTACCTCTAACATGAAATGTGATATCCAACTCCTTCCCTTTCCAAACCTGAGAGCCTTCCTACAGCATGAGATGTGATATCCAAGTCCTTCCCATTCCAATCCTGAGACCCTTCCTATAACATGAGATGTGATCTCCAACTCCTTCCCATTCCAACCTGAGACCCTTCCTATAGCATGAGATGGGATATCCAACTCCTTCCAAATCTAATCCTGATATCCTTCCGATAGCATGAGATGTGATATCCCAATGCTTCTACAAAACCTGAGACCCATACCATGGCATGAGATGTGATATCAAACTCCCGTCCTATACCATGAGACTTGATATCTCAATGCTTCTAATACCAAACCTGAGACCAGTCCAATAACATGAGATGTGATATCCAAATCCTTCCCCTTCCAAACCTTAGACCCTTCCTTTATCATGAGATGTGATATCCAACTCCTTCCCATTCCGCTCCTGAGACCCTTCCTATAGCATGAGATGTGATATCTCAATGCTTCTAATACCAAACCTGAGACCCTTCCTATAACATGAGATGTGATATCCAAGTCCTTCCCATTCCAATCCTGAGACCCTTCCTATAGCATGAGATGTCATATCTCAATGCTTCTAATACCAAACCTGAGACCCTTCCTATAACATAAATTGTGATATCCAAGTCCTTCCCATTCCAATCTTGAGACCTTTCCAATAGCAGAGATGTGATATCTCAATGCTTATACCAAACCTGAGATCCTTCCTATGACATGAGATGTGATATCTAAATCCTTCTCATTCCAAACCTGAGACCCTTCCTACAGCATGTGATGTGATATCTCAATGCTTCTAATATCAAAACTGAGACCCGTCCTATAACATGAGATGGGATATCCAACTCCTTCCCGTTCCAAACCTGATACCCTTCCTATAGCATGAGATGTGATATCCAATTCCTTCCCATCCCAATCCTGAGACACCTCCGATAGCAGAGATGTGAAATCTCAATGCTTATACCAAACCTGAGACTCTTACTATAACATGAGATGTGATATCTAACTCCTTCCCGTTCCAAACCTGAGACCCTTCCTATAGCATGAGATGCGATATCCAACTCCTTCCCATTCCAATCCTGAGACCCTTCCCATAGCATGAGATGTGATATCTCAATGCTTCTAATACCAAACCTGTGATCCTTCCTATAACAAGAGATGTGATATCCAAATCCTTCCCCTTCCAAATCTGAGACCCTCCCTTTAGCATGAGATGTGATATCTCAATACCTCTAATACCAAACCTGAGATCCTTCCGATAGCATGAGATGTGATATCTCAATGCTTCTAATACCAAACCTGAGATCCTTCCTATAACATGAGATGTGATATCCAAATCCTTCCCCTTCCATTCCTGAGACCCTCCCTTTAGCATGAGATGTGATATCCAACTCCTTCCCATTCCAATCCTGAGACCCTTCTGATAGCATGAGATGTGATATCTCAATGCCTCTAATACCAAACCTGAGATCCTACATCTAACATGAAATGTGATATCCAACTCCTTCCCTTTCCAAACGTGAGACCCTCCCTATAGAATGAGATGTGATATCCAAGTCCTTCCCATTCCAATCCTGAGACCCTTCCTATAGCATGAGATGTGATATCTCAATGCTTCTAATACCAAAACTGAGACCCTTCCTATAACGTAAGATGGGATATCGAACTCCTTCCCATTCCAATCCTGAGACACTTCCTATAGCATGAGAAGTGATATCTCCATGCTTATACCAAACCTGAGACCCTTCCTATAGCATGAGATGTGATATCCAAATCCTTCCCATTCCAATCCTGAGACCCTTCCTATAGCATGAGATGTGATATCTCAATGCTTATACCAAACCTGAGACCCTTCATATAGCATGAGATGTGAAATCCAACTCCTTCCCATTACAATCCTGAGACCCTTCCTATAACATGAGATGTGATATCCAAATCATTCCCATTCCAATCCTGAGACCCTTCCGATAGCAGAGATGTGATATCTCAATGCTTATACCAAACCTGAGACCCTTCCGATAGCATGAGATGTGATATCTCAATGCTTCTAATACCAAACCTCAGATCCTTCCAATAACATGAGATGTGATGTCCAAATCCTTCCCCTTCCAAACCTTAGACCCTCCCTTTAGCATGAGATGTGATATCCAACTCCTTCCCATTCCAATCCTGAGACCCTGCTGATGGCATGAGATGTCATATCTCAATGCCTCTAATACCAAACCTGAGATCCTACCTCTAACATGAGATGTGATATCAAACTCCTTCCCATTCCAAACCTGAGACCCTTCCGATAGCATGAGATGTGATATTTCAATGCTTCTAAAACCAAACATGAGAACCATCCTATAACATGAGATTTGAAATCCAAATCATTCCCTTTCCAAACCTGAGGCCCTTCCTATAGCTTGAGATGTGATATCAAACTCCTTCCCATTCAATGTGATATCCAACTCCTTCCCATTCCAATCCTGGGACCCTTCCTATACCATGAGATGTGATATTTCAATGCTTCTAATACCAAACCTGAGACCCGTCCTAAAACATGAGATGTGAGATCCAAATCCTTCCCCTTCCAAACCTGAGACCTTTCCTTTAGCATGAGATGTGATATCCAACTCCTTCCCGTTCCAAACCTGAGACCCTTCCCATAGCATGAGATGTGATATCTCAATGCTTGTAAAACCAAACATGAGAACCATCCTATAACATGAGATGTGAAATCCAAATCCTTCCCTTTCCAAACCTGAGACCCTTCCTATAGCTTGAGATGAAATATCAAACTCCTTCCCATTCCAATCCTGAGATAGCTTGAGATGTGAGATCCAAATCCTTCCCCTTCCAAACCTGAGACCCTTCCTATAGCTTGATATGTGATATCAAACTCCTTCCCATTACAATCCTGAGATAGCTTGAGATGTGATATCCAACTCCATCCCATTCCAATCCTGAGACCCTTCCAATAGCATGAGATGTGATAGCTCAATGCTTCTAATATCAAAACTGAGACCCTCCCTATAGTATGAGATGTGAAATCTAAGTCCTTCCCATTCCTATCCTGAGACCTTTCCTTTAGCATATGTGATATCCAACTACTTCCCATTCCAATCCTGAGACCCTTCCGATAGCATGAGATGTGATATCCAACTCCTTCCAATTCCAATACTGAGACCCTTCCAATAGCATATGTGATATCTCAATGCTTCTAATATCAAAACTGAGACCCTCCCTATAACATGAGATGTGATATCCAACTCCTTCCCATTCCAATGGAGACCCTTCCTATAACATGAGATGTGATATCTCTATGCTTCTAATACCAAACCTGAGGCCCTTCCCGTAGTATATGTGAAATCCAACTCCTTCCCATTCCAAACTTGTGACCCTTCCTGTAGCATGAAATGTGATTTTTCACCCCTTCCAATACCATACCCGAGACCATTCCCACAGCCTGAGATTTGAAATCTCATTTCTTCCAATACCAAACCCGAGACCCTTCCGATAGGATGTGATTTGATATCTCAGTGCTTCTAATACCAAACCTGAGACCCTCCCTATAACAAGAGATATCATATCCAACTCCTTCCCATTCCAATCCTGAGACTCTTCCTATAGCATGACATGTGATATCGAACTTCCCATTCAAATCCTGAGACTCAGACCCCCCCCCCCCCCTGTCTAACCTCACCACTCCTAGCTCCCGGATTGATAATGCACTCCTGCTGTGTCTTCTCTCCCTTCTTCTGCTTCCTTTCCTCTCTCCTTCCTCATGTGCCCTAGGTCAGGCTCCTTCTACACCTCCGCAAGGATTACTGATTTGTACCCCTCCCCACTCTCAACTCTCACTCAGTTAACACTCATCTGACATCTGCCATTTCCTGGAAGAACCCGACCTTGATGTCCTTGGTCTAACCGAGACATGGATGACGGCCAGCGCTGTCTCGAGCTCTGACACTTTCCTCCCTGATGACAAGTTCCTCTCCATGCCCAGATCCAACCGTTCTTGAGGGGGAGTATCCTTGATTCCTGTAGTGAATTGCTTTCCTTTGCAGGCCGACTCATCTCACGAATGCCTTGTCTGCATGCATTCTCTCTTTCCTGGCCATTCTCTCACCGTGGCTATTTGCCTACCCCCTTGTTAAGACGGATTTCTGAACTCGGTCCTGGTGGCGCAGAAGTTCAGAAGGCCAACCTAATTACTTGGAACAGGGTAACCTCTGGACAAGCCAGACCAATCAAGGTAGCGATCGCGGCGGTCAAGACTAGGTCTCAAGAGGGGTGAGGGTGACTGAAAGCCCGCAGTGAGCACACAAAGCAAGAGCGCTAACAAACTACTCCAAACAGTTGTTATATCAAAAATATAAACACATTTATTTTAAGGCCTTTAAAACAACGACCGTTGCGAGAAAATCACAATAACACAGTATTAAGCCAACACATACCAAATCAACACAATATATATACAAATACACAGTCACAAGCGTTTAAAGCACGAAATATGTAGTCCACCTGAAAGGGAAGGAAAACAGGCAGTGCGATAATGCTTTCGACTCAGTTCGCCTTCATAGGCACCTAACTAGATGGAAGTCCGAGCCCTACGAAGAGTGGAGCCTTGCGCTCAAAGTACCTGCCACGCCGGTGCCGACGGGCACAAGGGGAAGCTCTTCGGAGGAAGTCAGGCAGTTCGGGTTAGTGCACAGCAGAAGAAGAACAGGTTCCGCAACTCAAGCGCAGCCTCCACAGTCGGGCAGAAGCAGAGCGCGAGCGCGGCAAAAGGGTGCTGTTTTTACACAGCAAGGAAAAGCAATGGGATACTGCAGGAGGGCGACCAGATCCTAGCTAAACTACTCACCGGTCCCCGAAGCAAGCAGACCCAGGCTTCTCCACGATAGTTTCAGCAGCTGGCAGGTTCAGAAGAGCAGGGAACGCCTTGTGGTCGTGTAGAGCAAAAAGACGTCCCAATCGACGAAACCAGCACAGTTTTGTTGCCGCACAGGACAACGGAGCGGCCGTGCGTATTCGAGCCAAATGAACCCTCCTCCCTTCAGACCTGGGGACGCCAAGCGTACGAAGCGTGGGAGAGGGACAAGGACTCGCAATACAACACAACCTGGCGGCGGTTGCAGAGCCAAACTCCTTGGTAAGCTGGTCAGTCAACTGGATGGCCCAGAGACGCTTCCGAAGGCTTACTTGGCAGGAGATGGTTGAAGATGCCGGGAATAGCTGTTCCTGCTATTCCAAAGGTCGAAGCACCAGTACAGGCCTGCTGGTTCGATCAAAGGAGGACAGGGGCTCTCCGGACGACAGCAGTGCAAAGGAGGATTCCTTCAGCGGGTCACCAGCGATTCCTCGGTCCAGCCTCGTAGTTGCAGGATACTTGGCTCCTGTATTCCTTCGTTCGTGAGAACTCAGGAGATCGACATGGTAGTGGTGTTTCCAGCTCCCTCTTATCCACGGTTCCCTTCGCGCCAAAACGGAGGGGAGCCAATGGGAGATCCGCTCATCAAAACACATACCATACGTGGACCAATCACGGACCACGGTGGTCCCAGGCATTCACACCACCCTAGACTCTCTGGCACCCAGGATGTGTATTGGGACCAGACATCCCAGCCCACACCCTGGAGGCACACAAACGACATGTAGAAGCCCGCGAAAGCAACCACGTTTCGCGGGAAAGTACATGCCCAAATAAGGAAGGCCCCGGGTCGTCTGACCTGGGGAAGGTGAAGGGAGCAAGACGGTCAGTGGACAAGACAAAGGAGCCTCGTGGTCTGGCCATTTTGGAGAGCCAGGCCACCATTTTGGGTTCAGGGCAAAAACGTGCTCAGAACGCCAAAAGGAGCTCAAAATAAACAAAACGATCGCTGCCACCATTCGAGTCCCTGAATGACTTGCACCGATCAAATACCATCCTAAAAGAGTATCTAGGGTCTGTAGAAGGCTAGAGACCCAAGAGAGCTGTAACTTAGCTTACAGTGCCCTCTTGTGTCATGTTGCACTAAAGCCGCAACACGATAAAAGAAACTACGGGAAACCACGTTCCCCGGTACTGACTGTCTTAAGGGCATGTCAGTTTCCCCGTAAGAAAGGAGCGAAAGCCCAGAGAAGTGCGGCAGAAGGCTGTACTTCTCTGGCAAAGTCAACAACAAGGTTAAAAACAATAGCAAAAAGTTTAGGGGTTGCCACATGGAAGGAAAATTCCCTACAATTACGAAATCTTTCCTAACACCCCTTCCTCTCTCAGTGGATGGACTTCTCCATCCTAGCCTCCTACCACTCAACTCCGCCTACTTGGAGAATTCAAAATGAACCTGTATGCATCCTGACCTGGACTTTTACGAGATCTGCAACTCTTCATGTCTCTGGCCCTACACACTGCAGGGAATACTCAGGATTTTCTGATCTCAGACATCCCCCTATGTAACCCTCTCAACAATCCTCTCCCGTGGTGATCAAGTTCTCATCTCCAAAGAAGGCTACCAGCTGTTCCTCCTCAGTGGAGTTCTCCCTTTCTGTCCCTGCTCTCTGCACCGTTTCGCGTTGCAAACACTCGCTTCCCTGCTCTCTGGTTTAGACGCTTTTCCTTCTTCCTTTCTGTGCTTGTTCTCTGCATCGTTTCGCGTTAGACGTGTGTTCCCTGCCTTCTCTCCTCTTCCCGCTGCCTTCAAATCAACAAATGAGCTTCAAAAGATACACGGTGCTCAGAATGCTTTATAACACCCATTATTCAAGATATAGCTGTAACCCGCTAGACGTATTGAAAAGTGCTAAAAACTAGCAAAAATAGCTAGAAAATGTTCTTTCCTCGCGTTTTTGTAAATGCTAATTCTGATGGGTTCCCATGTATGTACTGTCCGTGCGTTTGTTGTCGAATCCTGAAGTTTTTAACCACTGTTCTCCCATACAAGGGGGGGGGGGGTCAACGTCTACTGCTGTTCACAGGCTGAATGTATACGGCTTAAATCTTCAAGGCATTATCAGCTTTCCTGACTGTTTTGGAACGTGTATTTGCCATCTGTTAATGCAGTCGCCCTGTGTTCATCGTCCCTTCTACTTTACAGGCTGCACTCCCCTGGTGATCACATTCTCCTCTCCAGAGCAGGCTGACTACCAGCTGCTCCTCCTCATAGGAGCAGGGAAGCGAGGAACAGCTGGCAGTTAGCCTTCTTTGGAGATGAGAACTTGATCACCACAGGAGAGGATTGTTGAGAGGGTTACAGAGGGGGAGGTTTGAGATCAGAAAATCCTGAGTATGCCCTGCAGTGTGTAGGGCCAGCGACATGAAGAGTTGCAGATCTCGTAAAAGTCCAGGTCAAGAAGCATACAGGTTCATGTTGAATTCTCCAAGTAGGCGGAGTTGAGTGGTAGGAGGCTAGGATGGAGAAGTGCTAAAAACTAGCAAAAATAGCTAGAAAATGTTCTTTCCTCGCGTTTTGGTAAATACGAATTCTGGTGGATTCCCATTTTGTACTCTGTTCGTGCATTTGTTCAGTCGAATCCTGATGTTTTTAACCACTCGTCACCCACACAAGGGGGGGATCAAAATCTACTGTTCACAGGCTGAATGTATACTGCTCAAATCGTCAATGCATTATCGGGTAAACCGACTGTTCTGGAAAGTGTATTTGCCATCTGTTATTCCAGTCAGCATGTTTTCATCGTCCCTTCTTGTTTCAAGGCTGCACTCCCGTGGTGATCACATTATCCTCTCCAGAGCAGGCTAACTACCAGCTGCTCCTCCTCAGAGGCGTTCCACCTTTCTGTCCCTGCTCCCTGCACCGTTTCGCGTTGCATGTACTCGCTTCCCAGCTCTCTGGTTTAGATGCGTGTTCCCTGCCTTCTCTCCTCTTCCTACAGCCTTCCAATGAGCTCCACAAAATAGTGTTCAGAATGCTTTATAACCCCATTATTCAACATATAGCTGTAACCCGCTAGACGTATTGAAACGTGCTAAAAACTAGCAAAAACAGCTAGAAAATGTACTTCCCTCGCGTTTTGGTAAATGCAGACAAGGCATTCGTGACAGGAGTCGGCCTGCAAAGGAAATCAATTTACTACAGAGAGCAGGGAAGCGAGCATTTCAGCAGTATAAATTCAGCCTGTGAACAACACATTTTGACCCTCCCTTGTATGGGAGAAGAGTGGTTCAAAAGACCAGGATTCGACTGAACAAACGCACGAACAGAGTACAAAATGGGAATCCACCAGAATTCGCATTTACCAAAACGCGAGGAAAGTACATTTTCTAGCTGTTTCTGCTCGTTTTTAGCACGTTTCAATACGTCTAGCGGGTTACAGCTATATGTTGAATAATGGGTGTTATAAAGCATTCTGAACACTGTATCTTGTGGAGCTCATTGGAAGGCTGTAGGAAGAGGAAAGAAGGCAGGGAACACGCATCTAAACCAGAGAGCTGGGAAGCGAGTACATGCAACGCGAAACGGTGCAGGGAGCAGGGACAGAAAGGATGAACGCCTATGAGGAGGAGCAGCTGGTAGTCAGCCTGCTCTGGAGAGGTGAATGTGATCACCAGGGGAGTGCAGCCTGTAAAGTAGAAGGGACGATGAACACAGGGCGACTGCATTAACAGATGGCAAATACACGTTCCAAAACAGTCAGGAAAGCTGATAATGCCTTGAAGATTTCAGCCGTATACATTCAGCCTGTGAACAGCAGTAGACGTTGACCCCCCCCCCCCCTTGTATCGGAGAACAGTGGTTAAAAACTTCAGGATTCGACAACAAACGCACGGACAGTACATACATGGGAACCCATCAGAATTAGCATTTACAAAAAGGCGAGGAAAGTACATTTTCTAGCTGTTTTTGCTAGTTTACAGCACGTTTCAATACGTCTAGCGGGTTACGGCTATATGTTGAATAATGGGTGTTATAGAGCATTCTGAGCACTGTGTATCTTTTGGAGCTCATTTTTTGATTTGAAGGCAGCGGGAAGAGGAGAGAAGGCAGGGAACACGCGTCTAAACCAGAGAGCTGGGAAGCGAGTACTTGCAACGCGAAAAGGGCAGAAAGGAAGAAGGCCTCTGAGAAGAAAAAGTGTCTAAACCAGAGAGCAGGGAAGCGAGTGTTTGCAACGCGAAACGGTGCAGGGAGCAGGGACAGAAAGGGAGAACTCCTCTGAGGAGGAACAGCTGGCAGTTAGCCTTCTTTGGAGATGAGAACTTGATCACCACGGGAGAGGATTGTTGAGAGGGTTTCAGAGGGGGAGGTTTGAGATCAGAAAATCCTGAGTATTCCCTGCAGTGTGTAGGGCCAGCGACATGAAGAGTTGCAGATCTCGTAAAAGTCCAGGTCAGGAAGCATACAGGTTCATGTTGAATTCTCCAAGTAGGCGGAGTTGAGTGGTAGGAGGCTAGGATGGAGAAGTCCATCCACTGAGAGAGGAAGGGGGTAGGCAAATAGCCACGGTGAGAGAATGGCCAGGAGAGAATGCATGCAGACAAGGCATTCGTGACAGGGGTCGGCCTGCAAAGGAAATCAATTTACTACAGGAATCAAGGATAAGCATTGAGATATCACATCTCATGCTATAGGAAGGGTCTCAGGATTGGAATGGGAAGGACTTAGATATCACATATCATGCTATAGGGAGGGTCTCAGTTTTGATATTAGAAGCATTGAGATATCACATCTCATGCTATCGGAAGTGTCTCAGGATTGGAATGGGAAGGAGCTGGATATCACATCTCATGCTAAAGGAAGGGTCTCAGATTTGGAACGGGAAGGAGTTGGATATCAAATCTCATGTTATAGGAAGGGTCTCAGCTTTGGTATAAACATTGAGATATCACATCTCTGCTATCGGAAGTGTCTCAGGATTGGAATGGGAAGGAGTTGGATATCCCATCTGATGTTATAGGACGGGTCTCAGGTTTTTTATTAAAATCATTGAGATATCATATTGCATGCTATAGGAAGGGTCTCAGGATTGGAATGGAAGGAGTTGTATATGACATCTCATGCCGTAGGGAGGGTCTCAGGTTTGGTATAAACATAGAGATATCACATCTCATGCTATCGAAAGGGTCTCAGGATTGGAATGGGAAGGAGTTGGATATCCCATCTCATGTTATAGGAAGAGTCTCAGGTTTGGTATTAGAAGCATTGAGATATCACATCTCATGCTATAGGAAGTGTCTCAGGATTGGAATGGGAAGGACTTGGGTATCACATATCATGCTATAGGGAGGGTCTCAAGTTTGATATTAGAAGCATTGAGATATCACATCTCATGCTATAGGAAGGGTCTCAGGATTGGAATGGGAAGGAGTTGGATATCACATCTCATGCTATAGGAAGGGTCTCAGGTTTGGTATAAGCAGTGAGATATCACATCTCATGCTATAGGAAGTGTCTCAGGATTGGAATGGGAAGGAGTTGGATATCACATCTCATGTTATAGGAAGGATCTCAGGTTTTGGTATAAGCATTGAGATATCACATCTCATTGTTAGGAAAGATTTCGTAATTGTAGGGAATTTTCCTTCCATGTGGCAACCCCTAAACTTTTTGCTATTGTTTTTAACCTTGTTCTTGACTTTGCCAGAGAAGTACAGCCTTCTGCCGCACTTCTCTGGGCTTTCGCTCCTTTCTTACGGGGAAACTGACATGCCCTTAAGACAGTCAGTACCGGGGAACGTGGTTTCCCGTAGTTTCTTTTATCGTGTCGCAGCTTTAGTGCAACACGACACAAGAGGGCACTGTAAGCTAAGTTACAGCTCTCTTGGGTCTCTAGCCTTCTACAGGCCCGAGATACTCTTTTAGGATGGTATTTGATCGGTGCAAGTCATTCAGGGACTGGAATGGTGGCAGCGATCGTTTTGTTTATTTTGAGCTCCTTTTGGCGTTCTGAGCACGTTTTGGCACTGAACCCAAAATGGTGGCCTGGCTCCCAAAATGGCCAGGCCGCGAGGTCCGGCGACCCGGGGCCTTCCTTATTTGGGCATGTACTTTCCCGCGAAACGTGGTTGCTTTTGCGGGCTTCTACATGTCGTTTGTGTGCCTCCAGGGTGTGGGCTGGGATGTCTGGTCCCAATACACATCCTGGGTGCCAGAGAGTCTAGGGTGGTGTGAATGCCTGGGACCACCGTGGTCCGTGATTGGTCCACGTATGGTATGTGTTTTGATGAGCGGATCTCCCATTGGCTCCCCTCCGTTTTGGCGCGAAGGGAACCGTGGATAAGAGGGGGCTGGAAACACCACTACCATGTCGATCTCCTGAGTTCTCACGAACGAAGGAATACAGGAGCCAAGTATCCTGCAACTACGAGGCTGGACCGAGGAATCGCTGGTGACCCGCTGAAGGAATCCTCCTTTGCACTGCTGTCGTCCTGTGAAGCCCTTTCCTCCTTGGATCGAACCAGAAGGCCTGTACTGGCGCTTCAACCTTTGGAATAGCAGGAACAGCTATTCCCGTCGACTTCATCAACTCCTGCCAAGTAAGCCTTCGGAAGTGTCTCTGGGCCATCCAGTTGACTGACCAGCTTACAAGGGAGTCCTGCTCTGTAACTGCCGCCAGGTTGTGTTGTATTTCGAGTCCTGGTCACTCTCCCACGCTTCGTACGCTTGGCGTCCCCAGGTCTGAAGGGGGGAGTGTACATTTGGCTCGAATACACACGGCCGCTCCGTTGTCCTGCTGCGGCAACAAAACTGTGCTGGTTTCGTCGATTGGGACGTCTTTTTGCTCTACACGACCACAAGGCGTTCCCTGCTCTTCTGAACCTGCCAGCTGCTGAAACTATCGTGGAGAAGCCTGGGTCTGCTTGCTTCGGGGACCGGTGAGTAGTATATCTAGGATCTGGTCGCCCTCCTGCAGTATCCCATTGCTTTTCCCTGCTGTGTAAAAACAGCCCCCTTTTGCCGCGCTCGCGCTCTGCTTCTGCCCGCTGTGGAGGCTGCGCTTGAGTTGCGGAACCTGTTCTCCTTCTGCTGTGCACTAACCCGAACTGCCTGACTTCCTCCGAAGAGCTTCCCCTTTTGCCCGTTGGCACCGGCGTGGCAGGTACTTTGAGCACAAGGCTCCACTCTTCGCAGGGCTCGGACTTCCATCTAGTTAGGTGCCTCTGAAGGCGAACTGAGTCTAAAGCGTTATCGCACTGCCTGTTTTCCTTTCCTTTCAGGTGGACTACATATTTCGTGCTTTAAACGCTTGCGACTGTGTATTTGTATATATATTGTGTTGATATGGTATGTGTTGGTTTAATATTGTGATATTGTGATTTTCTCGCTACGGTTGTTGTTTTAAAGGCCTTAAAATAAATGTGTTTATATTTTTGATATAACACCTGTTTGGAGTAGTTTGTAAGCGCTCTTGCTTTGTGTGCTCACTACGGGCTTTCAGTCACCCTCACCCCTCTTGAGACCTAGTCTTGACCGCCGCGATCGCTACCTTGATTGGTCTGGCTTGTCCAGAGGTTACCCTGTTCCAAGTAATTAGGTTGGCCTTCTGAACTTCTGCGCCACCAGGACAGAGTTCAGAAATCCGTCTTAACAAATTGGTGTACAGCGGTGGGATACGACTGAAGGTATCCAGTGTTGCGCTCGAACTAGGGCATTTCAGGTTATTCCAAACAGTACACGTAGTGAATTGTTATAGTATAACTTTAAAAAGGCCATAGTCCTATCAAACAGTATGGAAACAAGTACGTTGTTAACTTTAAATGCTTCCAAATCAGAAACGCTGAAAAAGATGTGTGCGGAGAGAGGTGTTTCCTCTCAAGGCACAAAATTGGAAATGATCCAGAGAATCGTGGCGTGGCAAGAAGCGCAGCTTGACGCTATAACTTCCGAGGACAGTGCAGAAGGTGGTGGGGCTGCTCTCACTGGCAGAACCGACGGTTCTGCCGCTGCACTGATCCATCGCGACCACGAGGACAGGGAGGATGTAATGTCTAATGTTTCCTCTGCCAGTGCTGATGGGGAGGCTATGCTTGAATTCAAGAAGCAAGAGCTGCGGTTTAGGCAGCAGGAGCTTGAATTCAGCATAGCCAAACTAAAAATCGAACAGGCAGAAAAACAAAAAGACAGGGATCACCAGTTGGAACTGGCCAAGCTTCAGGTTGCAAATGGATCCAAGGGTCCTGGACATGGTTCTGGGGCTTCCTCTCATCCACGGTTTCCAAAAGATCTGCTCAGTGTGTATGAAGAGAGGAATGACATTATGGACTGGCTGAATGCGTTTGAGTATGCATGCGAGGTCCAGAAAGTTGACAGTGCTGATAAGATTGCGTGGTTGCTCAGTAGACTGCCCCATTCTGGCTGTAGTGCCATTATGGAAATGTCGAAGGCTGAGCGGGCTGATTTCGCAATGTTAAAGCAGACTCTCATTTTAAAGTTTGGGAAGACTCCGGCCCAATATTTAAAGCGTTTTCGAGAGTATAAGAAAAAGGAAGGTGGTACTTGGGTATCTTATGTCGCTGAATCTTTGAAAAACTTAACTGGCTGGGTCGAAGGCTATAAGGTTTCTACCTTCGACGGCATGATAAATCTTGTCATGCTGGAACACATTTTTGCTTCTTCTTCCCCGGAGCTTAAGCAGCATTTGGCCGATTCGAAGGAGATAGATCCTAAGAAGCTGGCCATTGCAGCAGACTTATGGGTGTCACATCGAGTGTCCCATAAGGACAAAACTCATCCTGGTAAGCAGGAGGAGGGGAAAAAGTCCAAAGATATGGAGGGTGGGGAATCTGCTAAATCTTCTTCCCAAAAGGGCCACAAAAAGAAAAACAAGGGTAAGACACAAGAGAACTCACAGGGTAGTGGAGGTGCGCCTCCGAAACAGAACTCTGGTTACAATAAGCCTCCCTACGTAAACAGACCCACTGGGGCTTGTTTTTCTTGTGGATCAACTGACCATGTGAAGGGGGATCCCCGTTGTAAGGTTAGACCTTTGGGGGTCCACTCCGCTAATCTGGCCTTCTCCTCCTACGAGGAAGAAGAGATTACAGGAGCATCCTTCTCCTCGGACTCATTTCCCAGCGGAATAGAGGCCGAGGTAGTTTTAGTGTCCCTGGGTTCCTGGGAGCCTAAAGTCGCAGAGGCTTATGCTAGGATTCCGGATAATACCAAGCACTACTTTAAAGACAGTGTGCTGATCAATGGAGTGGATACTCCAGCTCTTAGGGATAGTGGGTGCAGTCGAACTGTAGTGGATTCTACCTTGGTAGACTCAGAGGAAGTTGCCAGAGCTACTCTGATGCCCACTAAGTTGGCTGACGGCCCCCTCCGTATGTTTCCCGTGATCCCTGTTAATCTAACTTTAAATGGTACAGCTGTCAGGATTCCAGTGAGCATTCAGAGAAACGTCCCGGGAAAGGTCTTATTAGGCAATGATCTCAGAGCTTTAGGGCTCGTAGGAGACACTGCCGAACGACCCTACACACGGTCTCAAGCACGGGCGGCATTGGCCAAGTCCAATACGCCGCCCCAGCCGAAGGGGCAACCCAAGGCGAAAGGAGTCTACAAGTCAAGACGGGGGAAAGAGAATATTCCCCCGAGCTCGCCTACCACTGCGGTGGAGGGAGTTGGTCAATCGCCCGAGCCTGACAAGGAGGTGGCGATGCCTGAAGTATTCGACCCCAACGATCATCCTGAACTAAAAGACTTGTTAGTTGAAGGAGGTCCTGATAGGGACGAATTCAGTAAAGGCCAACGTGAGTGCCCATCTCTGGAAGGCCTAAGGAGACAGGCCTGCTCCCAGCTTGAGGGTGAACCTCCTGGGAAGCATAGAATTTATTGGGAAGGTGGACTCCTGTATAGTGAGCCCACAGAGTCTACAGAAGGAGACCATAGGAGGTTGGTGGTTCCCCTTGCTGTTAGACCCTTCCTCCTGCAGTTGGCGCATGAAGTTCCCCTTGCTGGTCACCTTGATATGAAGAGGACCAAGCAAAGGTTATCCATGCACTTCTACTGGCCAAAGATGGGGGTGCAAGTAGAAAGTCACTGCAGGAGTTGCGCCTCCTGCCAGTTGTCTGGTAAGGTTGGCGCGACAATCCAAGCTCCGTTGGTACCGCTCCCAGTTGTGGGGGTACCATTTGAAAGGGTAGGGATCGACATCGTCGGTCCCCTTGACCCGCAAACATCCTCGGGCAATAGGTTTATCCTGGTGCTGGTCGACCATGCAACCAGGTATCCTGAGGCCATCCCATTGAAAACTGTAACTGCCAAGTCAGTTGCAAAAGCTTTACTCGGCATATTTACTAGGGTTGGCTTCCCTAAAGAAGTTGTGTCAGATCGTGGCAGCAACTTTATGTCGAAGTATATGCAGGCTATGTGGAAAGAATGTGGGGTCACCTACAAGTTCTCCTCTGCATACCACCCCCAGACCAATGGTCTGGTGGAACGTTTCAACAGAACGTTAAAGAGCATGATTGGGGCTCTGGAGGAGCCCCAGAGAAGAAAATGGGATCTTCTTTTACCATGCTTGCTGTTTGCCTACCGAGAGGTACCACAGGAGGGTGTTGGCTTCAGCCCCTTCGAACTTCTGTTCAGTCATCCCGTACGGGGACCCTTAGCCATTGTCAAGGAGGGATGGGAGATGCCCACTCCCCCTGTTACTACCAATGTAGTTGACTATGTGCTAGGGCTCAGAAAACGGATGGTATTTCTGATGGGCTTGGCTAGTGATAAATTGAAGGCAGGGCAAGCGCTGGTGAAACATTGGTACGACCAGAAAGCTTCCCTCATCAACTTTACACCTGGTCAGCAAGTCCTGATCATGAATCCAATAAGGCCTCGCGCTTTACAGGACAAATGGTCAGGCCCTTACACAGTGGTGGAGCCCCTGGGTGAGGTAAACTATTTAGTGGACCTTGGAAGGCCTGGACAGGCTCCAAAAGTGTTCCACGTGAATAGGCTGAAGGCTTTCGTCCCAAGAGTCGAAATCGCAGCACTGCTACTGGCGTCAGACGTTGAGGAAGAGGAGTCAGAACCTCTCCCCGACCTGTTCCACAGCGGTCCTTCAGATAGCTCCATTGAGGGTGTCCGAGTGGCCCCTCACCTGACTTCTGATCAGCAGGCGGAGGTGAAACGTTTGCTTAGGCAGTTTTCCCCCCTGTTCTCACAGTCGCCTGGTTTGACACCTTGGTGCAAACATAACATTGACACAGGAGACGGTGTACCTACCAAAAGTAGGGGATACAGGATGTCGGATAAAGTACGGTCTTATATTAAGACCGAGGTCAACAAAATGTTAGACCTTGGGGTGATTGAACCCTCTAGTAGTCCTTGGTCCAGTCCTGTGGTTCTGGTTCCAAAGGCAGGCACTTCTGAATTGAGGTTCTGCGTGGATTACAGGGCTCTGAATGCTGTCACCAAGACAGATGCCCACCCCTTGCCTCGAACAGATGAGCTGGTGGATACTTTGGGTGCCTCCAAGTACCTCAGCACGTTTGACCTTACTGCTGGCTATTGGCAAATAGCGTTAACAGAACATGCCAGGGAGAAGACGGCATTTTCAACACCAGACGGCCTTTACCAATTCCGGGTAATGCCGTTCGGGTTGAAGAATGCACCTGCCACTTTCCAGAGGCTTGTGAATCATGTATTGAACGGGTTGGACAAATTCTGCCTTGCATATCTGGACGATATAGCAGTTTTCAGTGCCACCTGGGAAGACCATGTGAAACACCTCAGGATTGTGCTCCAGGCTCTTCAGAAAGCCCACTTGACCATAAAGGCTAGCAAATGCCAGATTGGACAAGGCTCAGTGGTTTACCTTGGACATGAAGTAGGTGGAGGGAGGATACAGCCTCTACCCAGTAAAGTACAAGCAGTACAAGACTGGCCTACCCCCACTACGCAAACCCAAGTGAGAGCCTTTTTAGGACTCACGGGGTATTACCGCAATTTTGTGGCAGACTATGGTACCATAGCTGCTCCTCTGACTGCCCTCACAACTCCGAAGAAACCCAAGAAGGTAACTTGGACTGACGAGTGTGAGAAGGCCTTCAATGGCTTAAAAGACTCCTTGTGCCAGGCCCCTGTCCTAAGGGCCCCTGATTATCAAAGACCTTTTATCGTGCAGACGGATGCCTCTGACACTGGGATAGGAGCTGTACTATCACAAGTAGATGAGAAGGGTAAGGAACACCCTATCGGTTTTATTAGTCGCCAGCTTAAGGACAGAGAGCTCAGATGGTCCACGGTAGAGAAAGAATGTTTCTCTGTTGTGTGGGCCCTAAGGAAGCTGAGGCCCTACCTCTATGGGACCCACTTCACTGTGCAGACTGACCATAAGCCGTTAAAGTGGCTAATGAACATGAAGGGGGAGAATCCAAAGTTGCTTAGGTGGTCCATAAGTCTACAAGGCTTCGACTTCACTATTGAGCATAGGCCAGGTGTCCAACATAGCAATGCTGATGGGTTGTCCAGAATGTTTAACCGACCTGAACAAGAGACTCATCCAGGGGTGGATTAGTTCCCCCTGTCCATAGTCTGGGAGGGGCGAGTGTTAGGAAAGATTTCGTAATTGTAGGGAATTTTCCTTCCATGTGGCAACCCCTAAACTTTTTGCTATTGTTTTTAACCTTGTTCTTGACTTTGCCAGAGAAGTACAGCCTTCTGCCGCACTTCTCTGGGCTTTCGCTCCTTTCTTACGGGGAAACTGACATGCCCTTAAGACAGTCAGTACCGGGGAACGTGGTTTCCCGTAGTTTCTTTTATCGTGTCGCAGCTTTAGTGCAACACGACACAAGAGGGCACTGTAAGCTAAGTTACAGCTCTCTTGGGTCTCTAGCCTTCTACAGGCCCTAGATACTCTTTTAGGATGGTATTTGATCGGTGCAAGTCATTCAGGGACTGGAATGGTGGCAGCGATCGTTTTGTTTATTTTGAGCTCCTTTTGGCGTTCTGAGCACGTTTTGGCACTGAACCCAAAATGGTGGCCTGGCTCCCAAAATGGCCAGGCCGCGAGGCTCCTTTGTCCTGTCCACTGTCCGTCTTGCTCCCTTCACCTTCCCCAGGTCCGGCGACCCGGGGCCTTCCTTATTTGGGCATGTACTTTCCCGCGAAACGTGGTTGCTTTCGCGGGCTTCTACATGTCGTTTGTGTGCCTCCAGGGTGTGGGCTGGGATGTCTGGTCCCAATACACATCCTGGGTGCCAGAGAGTCTAGGGTGGTGTGAATGCCTGGGACCACCGTGGTCCGTGATTGGTCCACGTATGGTATGTGTTTTGATGAGCGGATCTCCCATTGGCTCCCCTCCGTTTTGGCGCGAAGGGAACCGTGGATAAGAGGGGGCTGGAAACACCACTACCATGTCGATCTCCTGAGTTCTCACGAACGAAGGAATACAGGAGCCAAGTATCCTGCAACTACGAGGCTGGACCGAGGAATCGCTGGTGACCCGCTGAAGGAATCCTCCTTTGCACTGCTGTCGTCCTGTGAAGCCCTTTCCTCCTTGGATCGAACCAGAAGGCCTGTACTGGCGCTTCAACCTTTGGAATAGCAGGAACAGCTATTCCTGTCGACTTCATCAACTCCTGCCAAGTAAGCCTTCGGAAGTGTCTCTGGGCCATCCAGTTGACTGACCAGCTTACAAGGGAGTCCTGCTCTGTAACTGCAGCCAGGTTGTGTTGTATTTCGAGTCCTGGTCACTCTCCCACGCTTCGTACGCTTGGCGTCCCCAGGTCTGAAGGGGGGAGTGTACATTTGGCTCGAATACACACGGCCGCTCCGTTGTCCTGCTGCGGCAACAAAACTGTGCTGGTTTCGTCGATTGGGACGTCTTTTTGCTCTACACGACCACAAGGCGTTCCCTGCTCTTCTGAACCTGCCAGCTGCTGAAACTATCGTGGAGAAGCCTGGGTCTGCTTGCTTCGGGGACCGGTGAGTAGTATATCTAGGATCTGGTCGCCCTCCTGCAGTACCCCATTGCTTTTCCCTGCTGTGTAAAAACAGCCCCCTTTTGCCGCGCTCGCGCTCTGCTTCTGCCCGCTGTGGAGGCTGCGCTTGAGTTGCGGATCCTGTTCTCCTTCTGCTGTGCACTAACCCGAACTGCCTGACTTCCTCCGAAGAGCTTCCCCTTTTGCCCGTTGGCAACGGCGTGGCAGGTACTTTGAGCACAAGGCTCCACTCTTCGCAGGGCTCGGACTTCCATCTAGTTAGGTGCCTCTGAAGGCGAACTGAGTCTAAAGCGTTATTGCACTGCCTGTTTTCCTTTCCTTTCAGGTGGACTACATATTTCGTGCTTTAAACGCTTGCGACTGTGTATTTGTATATATATTGTGTTGATATGGTATGTGTTGGTTTAATATTGTGATATTGTGATTTTCTCGCTACGGTTGTTGTTTTAAAGGCCTTAAAATAAATGTGTTTATATTTTTGATATAACACCTGTTTGGAGTAGTTTGTAAGCGCTCTTGCTTTGTGTGCTCACTACGGGCTTTCAGTCACCCTCACCCCTCTTGAGACCTAGTCTTGACCGCCGCGATCGCTACCTTGATTGGTCTGGCTTGTCCAGAGGTTACCCTGTTCCAAGTAATTAGGTTGGCCTTCTGAACTTCTGCGCCACCAGGACAGAGTTCAGAAATCCGTCTTAACAAATTGGTGTACAGCGGTGGGATACGACTGAAGGTATCCAGTGTTGCGCTCGAACTAGGGCATTTCAGGTTATTCCAAACAGTACACGTAGTGAATTGTTATAGTATAACTTTAAAAAGGCCATAGTCCTATCAAACAGTATGGAAACAAGTACGTTGTTAACTTTAAATGCTTCCAAATCAGAAACGCTGAAAAAGATGTGTGCGGAGAGAGGTGTTTCCTCTCAAGGCACAAAATTGGAAATGATCCAGAGAATCGTGGCGTGGCAAGAAGCGCAGCTTGACGCTATAACTTCCGAGGACAGTGCAGAAGGTGGTGGGGCTGCTCTCACTGGCAGAACCGACGGTTCTGCCGCTGCACTGATCCATCGCGACCACGAGGACAGGGAGGATGTAATGTCTAATGTTTCCTCTGCCAGTGCTGATGGGGAGGCTATGCTTGAATTCAAGAAGCAAGAGCTGCGGTTTAGGCAGCAGGAGCTTGAATTCAGCATAGCCAAACTAAAAATCGAACAGGCAGAAAAACAAAAAGACAGGGATCACCAGTTGGAACTGGCCAAGCTTCAGGTTGCAAATGGATCCAAGGGTCCTGGACATGGTTCTGGGGCTTCCTCTCATCCACGGTTTCCAAAAGATCTGCTCAGTGTGTATGAAGAGAGGAATGACATTATGGACTGGCTGAATGCGTTTGAGTATGCATGCGAGGTCCAGAAAGTTGATAGTGCTGATAAGATTGCGTGGTTGCTCAGTAGACTGCCCCATTCTGGCTGTAGTGCCATTATGGAAATGTCGAAGGCTGAGCGGGCTGATTTCGCAATGTTAAAGCAGACTCTCATTTTAAAGTTTGGGAAGACTCCGGCCCAATATTTAAAGCGTTTTCGAGAGTATAAGAAAAAGGAAGGTGGTACTTGGGTATCTTATGTCGCTGAATCTTTGAAAAACTTAACTGGCTGGGTCGAAGGCTATAAGGTTTCTACCTTCGACGGCATGATAAATCTTGTCATGCTGGAACACATTTTTGCTTCTTCTTCCCCGGAGCTTAAGCAGCATTTGGCCGATTCGAAGGAGATAGATCCTAAGAAGCTGGCCATTGCAGCAGACTTATGGGTGTCACATCGAGTGTCCCATAAGGACAAAACTCATCCTGGTAAGCAGGAGGAGGGGAAAAAGTCCAAAGATATGGAGGGTGGGGAATCTGCTAAATCTTCTTCCCAAAAGGGCCACAAAAAGAAAAACAAGGGTAAGACACAAGAGAACTCACAGGGTAGTGGAGGTGCGCCTCCGAAACAGAACTCTGGTTACAATAAGCCTCCCTACGTAAACAGACCCACTGGGGCTTGTTTTTCTTGTGGATCAACTGACCATGTGAAGGGGGATCCCCGTTGTAAGGTTAGACCTTTGGGGGTCCACTCCGCTAATCTGGCCTTCTCCTCCTACGAGGAAGAAGAGATTACAGGAGCATCCTTCTCCTCGGACTCATTTCCCAGCGGAATAGAGGCCGAGGTAGTTTTAGTGTCCCTGGGTTCCTGGGAGCCTAAAGTCGCAGAGGCTTATGCTAGGATTCCGGATAATACCAAGCACTACTTTAAAGACAGTGTGCTGATCAATGGAGTGGATACTCCAGCTCTTAGGGATAGTGGGTGCAGTCGAACTGTAGTGGATTCTACCTTGGTAGACTCAGAGGAAGTTGCCAGAGCTACTCTGATGCCCACTAAGTTGGCTGACGGCCCCCTCCGTATGTTTCCCGTGATCCCTGTTAATCTAACTTTAAATGGTACAGCTGTCAGGATTCCAGTGAGCATTCAGAGAAACGTCCCGGGAAAGGTCTTATTAGGCAATGATCTCAGAGCTTTAGGGCTCGTAGGAGACACTGCCGAACGACCCTACACACGGTCTCAAGCACGGGCGGCATTGGCCAAGTCCAATACGCTGCCCCAGCCGAAGGGGCAACCCAAGGCGAAAGGAGTCTACAAGTCAAGACGGGGGAAAGAGAATATTCCCCCGAGCTCGCCTACCACTGCGGTGGAGGGAGTTGGTCAATCGCCCGAGCCTGACAAGGAGGTGGCGATGCCTGAAGTATTCGACCCCAACGATCATCCTGAACTAAAAGACTTGTTAGTTGAAGGAGGTCCTGATAGGGACGAATTCAGTAAAGGCCAACGTGAGTGCCCATCTCTGGAAGGCCTAAGGAGACAGGCCTGCTCCCAGCTTGAGGGTGAACCTCCTGGGAAGCATAGGATTTATTGGGAAGGTGGACTCCTGTATAGTGAGCCCACAGAGTCTACAGAAGGAGACCATAGGAGGTTGGTGGTTCCCCTTGCTGTTAGACCCTTCCTCCTGCAGTTGGCGCATGAAGTTCCCCTTGCTGGTCACCTTGATATGAAGAGGACCAAGCAAAGGTTATCCATGCACTTCTACTGGCCAAAGATGGGGGTGCAAGTAGAAAGTCACTGCAGGAGTTGCGCCTCCTGCCAGTTGTCTGGTAAGGTTGGCGCGACAATCCAAGCTCCGTTGGTACCGCTCCCAGTTGTGGGGGTACCATTTGAAAGGGTAGGGATCGACATCGTCGGTCCCCTTGACCCGCAAACATCCTCGGGCAATAGGTTTATCCTGGTGCTGGTCGACCATGCAACCAGGTATCCTGAGGCCATCCCATTGAAAACTGTAACTGCCAAGTCAGTTGCAAAAGCTTTACTCGGCATATTTACTAGGGTTGGCTTCCCTAAAGAAGTTGTGTCAGATCGTGGCAGCAACTTTATGTCGAAGTATATGCAGGCTATGTGGAAAGAATGTGGGGTCACCTACAAGTTCTCCTCTGCATACCACCCCCAGACCAATGGTCTGGTGGAACGTTTCAACAGAACGTTAAAGAGCATGATTGGGGCTCTGGAGGAGCCCCAGAGAAGAAAATGGGATCTTCTTTTACCATGCTTGCTGTTTGCCTACCGAGAGGTACCACAGGAGGGTGTTGGCTTCAGCCCCTTCGAACTTCTGTTCAGTCATCCCGTACGGGGACCCTTAGCCATTGTCAAGGAGGGATGGGAGATGCCCACTCCCCCTGTTACTACCAATGTAGTTGACTATGTGCTAGGGCTCAGAAAACGGATGGTATTTCTGATGGGCTTGGCTAGTGATAAATTGAAGGCAGGGCAAGCGCTGGTGAAACATTGGTACGACCAGAAAGCTTCCCTCATCAACTTTACACCTGGTCAGCAAGTCCTGATCATGAATCCAATAAGGCCTCGCGCTTTACAGGACAAATGGTCAGGCCCTTACACAGTGGTGGAGCCCCTGGGTGAGGTAAACTATTTAGTGGACCTTGGAAGGCCTGGACAGGCTCCAAAAGTGTTCCACGTGAATAGGCTGAAGGCTTTCGTCCCAAGAGTCGAAATCGCAGCACTGCTACTGGCGTCAGACGTTGAGGAAGAGGAGTCAGAACCTCTCCCCGACCTGTTCCACAGCGGTCCTTCAGATAGCTCCATTGAGGGTGTCCGAGTGGCCCCTCACCTGACTTCTGATCAGCAGGCGGAGGTGAAACGTTTGCTTAGGCAGTTTTCCCCCCTGTTCTCACAGTCGCCTGGTTTGACACCTTGGTGCAAACATAACATTGACACAGGAGACGGTGTACCTACCAAAAGTAGGGGATACAGGATGTCGGATAAAGTACGGTCTTATATTAAGACCGAGGTCAACAAAATGTTAGACCTTGGGGTGATTGAACCCTCTAGTAGTCCTTGGTCCAGTCCTGTGGTTCTGGTTCCAAAGGCAGGCACTTCTGAATTGAGGTTCTGCGTGGATTACAGGGCTCTGAATGCTGTCACCAAGACAGATGCCCACCCCTTGCCTCGAACAGATGAGCTGGTGGATACTTTGGGTGCCTCCAAGTACCTCAGCACGTTTGACCTTACTGCTGGCTATTGGCAAATAGCGTTAACAGAACATGCCAGGGAGAAGACGGCATTTTCAACACCAGACGGCCTTTACCAATTCCGGGTAATGCCGTTCGGGTTGAAGAATGCACCTGCCACTTTCCAGAGGCTTGTGAATCATGTATTGAACGGGTTGGACAAATTCTGCCTTGCATATCTGGACGATATAGCAGTTTTCAGTGCCACCTGGGAAGACCATGTGAAACACCTCAGGATTGTGCTCCAGGCTCTTCAGAAAGCCCACTTGACCATAAAGGCTAGCAAATGCCAGATTGGACAAGGCTCAGTGGTTTACCTTGGACATGAAGTAGGTGGAGGGAGGATACAGCCTCTACCCAGTAAAGTACAAGCAGTACAAGACTGGCCTACCCCCACTACGCAAACCCAAGTGAGAGCCTTTTTAGGACTCACGGGGTATTACCGCAATTTTGTGGCAGACTATGGTACCATAGCTGCTCCTCTGACTGCCCTCACAACTCCGAAGAAACCCAAGAAGGTAACTTGGACTGACGAGTGTGAGAAGGCCTTCAATGGCTTAAAAGACTCCTTGTGCCAGGCCCCTGTCCTAAGGGCCCCTGATTATCAAAGACCTTTTATCGTGCAGACGGATGCCTCTGACACTGGGATAGGAGCTGTACTATCACAAGTAGATGAGAAGGGTAAGGAACACCCTATCGGTTTTATTAGTCGCCAGCTTAAGGACAGAGAGCTCAGATGGTCCACGGTAGAGAAAGAATGTTTCTCTGTTGTGTGGGCCCTAAGGAAGCTGAGGCCCTACCTCTATGGGACCCACTTCACTGTGCAGACTGACCATAAGCCGTTAAAGTGGCTAATGAACATGAAGGGGGAGAATCCAAAGTTGCTTAGGTGGTCCATAAGTCTACAAGGCTTCGACTTCACTATTGAGCATAGGCCAGGTGTCCAACATAGCAATGCTGATGGGTTGTCCAGAATGTTTAACCGACCTGAACAAGAGACTCATCCAGGGGTGGATTAGTTCCCCCTGTCCATAGTCTGGGAGGGGCGAGTGTTAGGAAAGATTTCGTAATTGTAGGGAATTTTCCTTCCATGTGGCAACCCCTAAACTTTTTGCTATTGTTTTTAACCTTGTTCTTGACTTTGCCAGAGAAGTACAGCCTTCTGCCGCACTTCTCTGGGCTTTCGCTCCTTTCTTACGGGGAAACTGACATGCCCTTAAGACAGTCAGTACCGGGGAACGTGGTTTCCCGTAGTTTCTTTTATCGTGTCGCAGCTTTAGTGCAACACGACACAAGAGGGCACTGTAAGCTAAGTTACAGCTCTCTTGGGTCTCTAGCCTTCTACAGGCCCTAGATACTCTTTTAGGATGGTATTTGATCGGTGCAAGTCATTCAGGGACTGGAATGGTGGCAGCGATCGTTTTGTTTATTTTGAGCTCCTTTTGGCGTTCTGAGCACGTTTTGGCACTGAACCCAAAATGGTGGCCTGGCTCCCAAAATGGCCAGGCCGCGAGGCTCCTTTGTCCTGTCCACTGTCCGTCTTGCTCCCTTCACCTTCCCCAGGTCCGGCGACCCGGGGCCTTCCTTATTTGGGCATGTACTTTCCCGCGAAACGTGGTTGCTTTCGCGGGCTTCTACATGTCGTTTGTGTGCCTCCAGGGTGTGGGCTGGGATGTCTGGTCCCAATACACATCCTGGGTGCCAGAGAGTCTAGGGTGGTGTGAATGCCTGGGACCACCGTGGTCCGTGATTGGTCCACGTATGGTATGTGTTTTGATGAGCGGATCTCCCATTGGCTCCCCTCCGTTTTGGCGCGAAGGGAACCGTGGATAAGAGGGGGCTGGAAACACCACTACCATGTCGATCTCCTGAGTTCTCACGAACGAAGGAATACAGGAGCCAAGTATCCTGCAACTACGAGGCTGGACCGAGGAATCGCTGGTGACCCGCTGAAGGAATCCTCCTTTGCACTGCTGTCGTCCTGTGAAGCCCTTTCCTCCTTGGATCGAACCAGAAGGCCTGTACTGGCGCTTCAACCTTTGGAATAGCAGGAACAGCTATTCCTGTCGACTTCATCAACTCCTGCCAAGTAAGCCTTCGGAAGTGTCTCTGGGCCATCCAGTTGACTGACCAGCTTACAAGGGAGTCCTGCTCTGTAACTGCAGCCAGGTTGTGTTGTATTTCGAGTCCTGGTCACTCTCCCACGCTTCGTACGCTTGGCGTCCCCAGGTCTGAAGGGGGGAGTGTACATTTGGCTCGAATACACACGGCCGCTCCGTTGTCCTGCTGCGGCAACAAAACTGTGCTGGTTTCGTCGATTGGGACGTCTTTTTGCTCTACACGACCACAAGGCGTTCCCTGCTCTTCTGAACCTGCCAGCTGCTGAAACTATCGTGGAGAAGCCTGGGTCTGCTTGCTTCGGGGACCGGTGAGTAGTATATCTAGGATCTGGTCGCCCTCCTGCAGTACCCCATTGCTTTTCCCTGCTGTGTAAAAACAGCCCCCTTTTGCCGCGCTCGCGCTCTGCTTCTGCCCGCTGTGGAGGCTGCGCTTGAGTTGCGGATCCTGTTCTCCTTCTGCTGTGCACTAACCCGAACTGCCTGACTTCCTCCGAAGAGCTTCCCCTTTTGCCCGTTGGCAACGGCGTGGCAGGTACTTTGAGCACAAGGCTCCACTCTTCGCAGGGCTCGGACTTCCATCTAGTTAGGTGCCTCTGAAGGCGAACTGAGTCTAAAGCGTTATTGCACTGCCTGTTTTCCTTTCCTTTCAGGTGGACTACATATTTCGTGCTTTAAACGCTTGCGACTGTGTATTTGTATATATATTGTGTTGATATGGTATGTGTTGGTTTAATATTGTGATATTGTGATTTTCTCGCTACGGTTGTTGTTTTAAAGGCCTTAAAATAAATGTGTTTATATTTTTGATATAACACCTGTTTGGAGTAGTTTGTAAGCGCTCTTGCTTTGTGTGCTCACTACGGGCTTTCAGTCACCCTCACCCCTCTTGAGACCTAGTCTTGACCGCCGCGATCGCTACCTTGATTGGTCTGGCTTGTCCAGAGGTTACCCTGTTCCAAGTAATTAGGTTGGCCTTCTGAACTTCTGCGCCACCAGGACAGAGTTCAGAAATCCGTCTTAACAAATTGGTGTACAGCGGTGGGATACGACTGAAGGTATCCAGTGTTGCGCTCGAACTAGGGCATTTCAGGTTATTCCAAACAGTACACGTAGTGAATTGTTATAGTATAACTTTAAAAAGGCCATAGTCCTATCAAACAGTATGGAAACAAGTACGTTGTTAACTTTAAATGCTTCCAAATCAGAAACGCTGAAAAAGATGTGTGCGGAGAGAGGTGTTTCCTCTCAAGGCACAAAATTGGAAATGATCCAGAGAATCGTGGCGTGGCAAGAAGCGCAGCTTGACGCTATAACTTCCGAGGACAGTGCAGAAGGTGGTGGGGCTGCTCTCACTGGCAGAACCGACGGTTCTGCCGCTGCACTGATCCATCGCGACCACGAGGACAGGGAGGATGTAATGTCTAATGTTTCCTCTGCCAGTGCTGATGGGGAGGCTATGCTTGAATTCAAGAAGCAAGAGCTGCGGTTTAGGCAGCAGGAGCTTGAATTCAGCATAGCCAAACTAAAAATCGAACAGGCAGAAAAACAAAAAGACAGGGATCACCAGTTGGAACTGGCCAAGCTTCAGGTTGCAAATGGATCCAAGGGTCCTGGACATGGTTCTGGGGCTTCCTCTCATCCACGGTTTCCAAAAGATCTGCTCAGTGTGTATGAAGAGAGGAATGACATTATGGACTGGCTGAATGCGTTTGAGTATGCATGCGAGGTCCAGAAAGTTGATAGTGCTGATAAGATTGCGTGGTTGCTCAGTAGACTGCCCCATTCTGGCTGTAGTGCCATTATGGAAATGTCGAAGGCTGAGCGGGCTGATTTCGCAATGTTAAAGCAGACTCTCATTTTAAAGTTTGGGAAGACTCCGGCCCAATATTTAAAGCGTTTTCGAGAGTATAAGAAAAAGGAAGGTGGTACTTGGGTATCTTATGTCGCTGAATCTTTGAAAAACTTAACTGGCTGGGTCGAAGGCTATAAGGTTTCTACCTTCGACGGCATGATAAATCTTGTCATGCTGGAACACATTTTTGCTTCTTCTTCCCCGGAGCTTAAGCAGCATTTGGCCGATTCGAAGGAGATAGATCCTAAGAAGCTGGCCATTGCAGCAGACTTATGGGTGTCACATCGAGTGTCCCATAAGGACAAAACTCATCCTGGTAAGCAGGAGGAGGGGAAAAAGTCCAAAGATATGGAGGGTGGGGAATCTGCTAAATCTTCTTCCCAAAAGGGCCACAAAAAGAAAAACAAGGGTAAGACACAAGAGAACTCACAGGGTAGTGGAGGTGCGCCTCCGAAACAGAACTCTGGTTACAATAAGCCTCCCTACGTAAACAGACCCACTGGGGCTTGTTTTTCTTGTGGATCAACTGACCATGTGAAGGGGGATCCCCGTTGTAAGGTTAGACCTTTGGGGGTCCACTCCGCTAATCTGGCCTTCTCCTCCTACGAGGAAGAAGAGATTACAGGAGCATCCTTCTCCTCGGACTCATTTCCCAGCGGAATAGAGGCCGAGGTAGTTTTAGTGTCCCTGGGTTCCTGGGAGCCTAAAGTCGCAGAGGCTTATGCTAGGATTCCGGATAATACCAAGCACTACTTTAAAGACAGTGTGCTGATCAATGGAGTGGATACTCCAGCTCTTAGGGATAGTGGGTGCAGTCGAACTGTAGTGGATTCTACCTTGGTAGACTCAGAGGAAGTTGCCAGAGCTACTCTGATGCCCACTAAGTTGGCTGACGGCCCCCTCCGTATGTTTCCCGTGATCCCTGTTAATCTAACTTTAAATGGTACAGCTGTCAGGATTCCAGTGAGCATTCAGAGAAACGTCCCGGGAAAGGTCTTATTAGGCAATGATCTCAGAGCTTTAGGGCTCGTAGGAGACACTGCCGAACGACCCTACACACGGTCTCAAGCACGGGCGGCATTGGCCAAGTCCAATACGCTGCCCCAGCCGAAGGGGCAACCCAAGGCGAAAGGAGTCTACAAGTCAAGACGGGGGAAAGAGAATATTCCCCCGAGCTCGCCTACCACTGCGGTGGAGGGAGTTGGTCAATCGCCCGAGCCTGACAAGGAGGTGGCGATGCCTGAAGTATTCGACCCCAACGATCATCCTGAACTAAAAGACTTGTTAGTTGAAGGAGGTCCTGATAGGGACGAATTCAGTAAAGGCCAACGTGAGTGCCCATCTCTGGAAGGCCTAAGGAGACAGGCCTGCTCCCAGCTTGAGGGTGAACCTCCTGGGAAGCATAGGATTTATTGGGAAGGTGGACTCCTGTATAGTGAGCCCACAGAGTCTACAGAAGGAGACCATAGGAGGTTGGTGGTTCCCCTTGCTGTTAGACCCTTCCTCCTGCAGTTGGCGCATGAAGTTCCCCTTGCTGGTCACCTTGATATGAAGAGGACCAAGCAAAGGTTATCCATGCACTTCTACTGGCCAAAGATGGGGGTGCAAGTAGAAAGTCACTGCAGGAGTTGCGCCTCCTGCCAGTTGTCTGGTAAGGTTGGCGCGACAATCCAAGCTCCGTTGGTACCGCTCCCAGTTGTGGGGGTACCATTTGAAAGGGTAGGGATCGACATCGTCGGTCCCCTTGACCCGCAAACATCCTCGGGCAATAGGTTTATCCTGGTGCTGGTCGACCATGCAACCAGGTATCCTGAGGCCATCCCATTGAAAACTGTAACTGCCAAGTCAGTTGCAAAAGCTTTACTCGGCATATTTACTAGGGTTGGCTTCCCTAAAGAAGTTGTGTCAGATCGTGGCAGCAACTTTATGTCGAAGTATATGCAGGCTATGTGGAAAGAATGTGGGGTCACCTACAAGTTCTCCTCTGCATACCACCCCCAGACCAATGGTCTGGTGGAACGTTTCAACAGAACGTTAAAGAGCATGATTGGGGCTCTGGAGGAGCCCCAGAGAAGAAAATGGGATCTTCTTTTACCATGCTTGCTGTTTGCCTACCGAGAGGTACCACAGGAGGGTGTTGGCTTCAGCCCCTTCGAACTTCTGTTCAGTCATCCCGTACGGGGACCCTTAGCCATTGTCAAGGAGGGATGGGAGATGCCCACTCCCCCTGTTACTACCAATGTAGTTGACTATGTGCTAGGGCTCAGAAAACGGATGGTATTTCTGATGGGCTTGGCTAGTGATAAATTGAAGGCAGGGCAAGCGCTGGTGAAACATTGGTACGACCAGAAAGCTTCCCTCATCAACTTTACACCTGGTCAGCAAGTCCTGATCATGAATCCAATAAGGCCTCGCGCTTTACAGGACAAATGGTCAGGCCCTTACACAGTGGTGGAGCCCCTGGGTGAGGTAAACTATTTAGTGGACCTTGGAAGGCCTGGACAGGCTCCAAAAGTGTTCCACGTGAATAGGCTGAAGGCTTTCGTCCCAAGAGTCGAAATCGCAGCACTGCTACTGGCGTCAGACGTTGAGGAAGAGGAGTCAGAACCTCTCCCCGACCTGTTCCACAGCGGTCCTTCAGATAGCTCCATTGAGGGTGTCCGAGTGGCCCCTCACCTGACTTCTGATCAGCAGGCGGAGGTGAAACGTTTGCTTAGGCAGTTTTCCCCCCTGTTCTCACAGTCGCCTGGTTTGACACCTTGGTGCAAACATAACATTGACACAGGAGACGGTGTACCTACCAAAAGTAGGGGATACAGGATGTCGGATAAAGTACGGTCTTATATTAAGACCGAGGTCAACAAAATGTTAGACCTTGGGGTGATTGAACCCTCTAGTAGTCCTTGGTCCAGTCCTGTGGTTCTGGTTCCAAAGGCAGGCACTTCTGAATTGAGGTTCTGCGTGGATTACAGGGCTCTGAATGCTGTCACCAAGACAGATGCCCACCCCTTGCCTCGAACAGATGAGCTGGTGGATACTTTGGGTGCCTCCAAGTACCTCAGCACGTTTGACCTTACTGCTGGCTATTGGCAAATAGCGTTAACAGAACATGCCAGGGAGAAGACGGCATTTTCAACACCAGACGGCCTTTACCAATTCCGGGTAATGCCGTTCGGGTTGAAGAATGCACCTGCCACTTTCCAGAGGCTTGTGAATCATGTATTGAACGGGTTGGACAAATTCTGCCTTGCATATCTGGACGATATAGCAGTTTTCAGTGCCACCTGGGAAGACCATGTGAAACACCTCAGGATTGTGCTCCAGGCTCTTCAGAAAGCCCACTTGACCATAAAGGCTAGCAAATGCCAGATTGGACAAGGCTCAGTGGTTTACCTTGGACATGAAGTAGGTGGAGGGAGGATACAGCCTCTACCCAGTAAAGTACAAGCAGTACAAGACTGGCCTACCCCCACTACGCAAACCCAAGTGAGAGCCTTTTTAGGACTCACGGGGTATTACCGCAATTTTGTGGCAGACTATGGTACCATAGCTGCTCCTCTGACTGCCCTCACAACTCCGAAGAAACCCAAGAAGGTAACTTGGACTGACGAGTGTGAGAAGGCCTTCAATGGCTTAAAAGACTCCTTGTGCCAGGCCCCTGTCCTAAGGGCCCCTGATTATCAAAGACCTTTTATCGTGCAGACGGATGCCTCTGACACTGGGATAGGAGCTGTACTATCACAAGTAGATGAGAAGGGTAAGGAACACCCTATCGGTTTTATTAGTCGCCAGCTTAAGGACAGAGAGCTCAGATGGTCCACGGTAGAGAAAGAATGTTTCTCTGTTGTGTGGGCCCTAAGGAAGCTGAGGCCCTACCTCTATGGGACCCACTTCACTGTGCAGACTGACCATAAGCCGTTAAAGTGGCTAATGAACATGAAGGGGGAGAATCCAAAGTTGCTTAGGTGGTCCATAAGTCTACAAGGCTTCGACTTCACTATTGAGCATAGGCCAGGTGTCCAACATAGCAATGCTGATGGGTTGTCCAGAATGTTTAACCGACCTGAACAAGAGACTCATCCAGGGGTGGATTAGTTCCCCCTGTCCATAGTCTGGGAGGGGCGAGTGTTAGGAAAGATTTCGTAATTGTAGGGAATTTTCCTTCCATGTGGCAACCCCTAAACTTTTTGCTATTGTTTTTAACCTTGTTCTTGACTTTGCCAGAGAAGTACAGCCTTCTGCCGCACTTCTCTGGGCTTTCGCTCCTTTCTTACGGGGAAACTGACATGCCCTTAAGACAGTCAGTACCGGGGAACGTGGTTTCCCGTAGTTTCTTTTATCGTGTCGCAGCTTTAGTGCAACACGACACAAGAGGGCACTGTAAGCTAAGTTACAGCTCTCTTGGGTCTCTAGCCTTCTACAGGCCCTAGATACTCTTTTAGGATGGTATTTGATCGGTGCAAGTCATTCAGGGACTGGAATGGTGGCAGCGATCGTTTTGTTTATTTTGAGCTCCTTTTGGCGTTCTGAGCACGTTTTGGCACTGAACCCAAAATGGTGGCCTGGCTCCCAAAATGGCCAGGCCGCGAGGCTCCTTTGTCCTGTCCACTGTCCGTCTTGCTCCCTTCACCTTCCCCAGGTCCGGCGACCCGGGGCCTTCCTTATTTGGGCATGTACTTTCCCGCGAAACGTGGTTGCTTTCGCGGGCTTCTACATGTCGTTTGTGTGCCTCCAGGGTGTGGGCTGGGATGTCTGGTCCCAATACACATCCTGGGTGCCAGAGAGTCTAGGGTGGTGTGAATGCCTGGGACCACCGTGGTCCGTGATTGGTCCACGTATGGTATGTGTTTTGATGAGCGGATCTCCCATTGGCTCCCCTCCGTTTTGGCGCGAAGGGAACCGTGGATAAGAGGGGGCTGGAAACACCACTACCATGTCGATCTCCTGAGTTCTCACGAACGAAGGAATACAGGAGCCAAGTATCCTGCAACTACGAGGCTGGACCGAGGAATCGCTGGTGACCCGCTGAAGGAATCCTCCTTTGCACTGCTGTCGTCCTGTGAAGCCCTTTCCTCCTTGGATCGAACCAGAAGGCCTGTACTGGCGCTTCAACCTTTGGAATAGCAGGAACAGCTATTCCTGTCGACTTCATCAACTCCTGCCAAGTAAGCCTTCGGAAGTGTCTCTGGGCCATCCAGTTGACTGACCAGCTTACAAGGGAGTCCTGCTCTGTAACTGCAGCCAGGTTGTGTTGTATTTCGAGTCCTGGTCACTCTCCCACGCTTCGTACGCTTGGCGTCCCCAGGTCTGAAGGGGGGAGTGTACATTTGGCTCGAATACACACGGCCGCTCCGTTGTCCTGCTGCGGCAACAAAACTGTGCTGGTTTCGTCGATTGGGACGTCTTTTTGCTCTACACGACCACAAGGCGTTCCCTGCTCTTCTGAACCTGCCAGCTGCTGAAACTATCGTGGAGAAGCCTGGGTCTGCTTGCTTCGGGGACCGGTGAGTAGTATATCTAGGATCTGGTCGCCCTCCTGCAGTACCCCATTGCTTTTCCCTGCTGTGTAAAAACAGCCCCCTTTTGCCGCGCTCGCGCTCTGCTTCTGCCCGCTGTGGAGGCTGCGCTTGAGTTGCGGATCCTGTTCTCCTTCTGCTGTGCACTAACCCGAACTGCCTGACTTCCTCCGAAGAGCTTCCCCTTTTGCCCGTTGGCAACGGCGTGGCAGGTACTTTGAGCACAAGGCTCCACTCTTCGCAGGGCTCGGACTTCCATCTAGTTAGGTGCCTCTGAAGGCGAACTGAGTCTAAAGCGTTATTGCACTGCCTGTTTTCCTTTCCTTTCAGGTGGACTACATATTTCGTGCTTTAAACGCTTGCGACTGTGTATTTGTATATATATTGTGTTGATATGGTATGTGTTGGTTTAATATTGTGATATTGTGATTTTCTCGCTACGGTTGTTGTTTTAAAGGCCTTAAAATAAATGTGTTTATATTTTTGATATAACACCTGTTTGGAGTAGTTTGTAAGCGCTCTTGCTTTGTGTGCTCACTACGGGCTTTCAGTCACCCTCACCCCTCTTGAGACCTAGTCTTGACCGCCGCGATCGCTACCTTGATTGGTCTGGCTTGTCCAGAGGTTACCCTGTTCCAAGTAATTAGGTTGGCCTTCTGAACTTCTGCGCCACCAGGACAGAGTTCAGAAATCCGTCTTAACAAATTGGTGTACAGCGGTGGGATACGACTGAAGGTATCCAGTGTTGCGCTCGAACTAGGGCATTTCAGGTTATTCCAAACAGTACACGTAGTGAATTGTTATAGTATAACTTTAAAAAGGCCATAGTCCTATCAAACAGTATGGAAACAAGTACGTTGTTAACTTTAAATGCTTCCAAATCAGAAACGCTGAAAAAGATGTGTGCGGAGAGAGGTGTTTCCTCTCAAGGCACAAAATTGGAAATGATCCAGAGAATCGTGGCGTGGCAAGAAGCGCAGCTTGACGCTATAACTTCCGAGGACAGTGCAGAAGGTGGTGGGGCTGCTCTCACTGGCAGAACCGACGGTTCTGCCGCTGCACTGATCCATCGCGACCACGAGGACAGGGAGGATGTAATGTCTAATGTTTCCTCTGCCAGTGCTGATGGGGAGGCTATGCTTGAATTCAAGAAGCAAGAGCTGCGGTTTAGGCAGCAGGAGCTTGAATTCAGCATAGCCAAACTAAAAATCGAACAGGCAGAAAAACAAAAAGACAGGGATCACCAGTTGGAACTGGCCAAGCTTCAGGTTGCAAATGGATCCAAGGGTCCTGGACATGGTTCTGGGGCTTCCTCTCATCCACGGTTTGCAAAAGATCTGCTCAGTGTGTATGAAGAGAGGAATGACATTATGGACTGGCTGAATGCGTTTGAGTATGCATGCGAGGTCCAGAAAGTTGATAGTGCTGATAAGATTGCGTGGTTGCTCAGTAGACTGCCCCATTCTGGCTGTAGTGCCATTATGGAAATGTCGAAGGCTGAGCGGGCTGATTTCGCAATGTTAAAGCAGACTCTCATTTTAAAGTTTGGGAAGACTCCGGCCCAATATTTAAAGCGTTTTCGAGAGTATAAGAAAAAGGAAGGTGGTACTTGGGTATCTTATGTCGCTGAATCTTTGAAAAACTTAACTGGCTGGGTCGAAGGCTATAAGGTTTCTACCTTCGACGGCATGATAAATCTTGTCATGCTGGAACACATTTTTGCTTCTTCTTCCCCGGAGCTTAAGCAGCATTTGGCCGATTCGAAGGAGATAGATCCTAAGAAGCTGGCCATTGCAGCAGACTTATGGGTGTCACATCGAGTGTCCCATAAGGACAAAACTCATCCTGGTAAGCAGGAGGAGGGGAAAAAGTCCAAAGATATGGAGGGTGGGGAATCTGCTAAATCTTCTTCCCAAAAGGGCCACAAAAAGAAAAACAAGGGTAAGACACAAGAGAACTCACAGGGTAGTGGAGGTGCGCCTCCGAAACAGAACTCTGGTTACAATAAGCCTCCCTACGTAAACAGACCCACTGGGGCTTGTTTTTCTTGTGGATCAACTGACCATGTGAAGGGGGATCCCCGTTGTAAGGTTAGACCTTTGGGGGTCCACTCCGCTAATCTGGCCTTCTCCTCCTACGAGGAAGAAGAGATTACAGGAGCATCCTTCTCCTCGGACTCATTTCCCAGCGGAATAGAGGCCGAGGTAGTTTTAGTGTCCCTGGGTTCCTGGGAGCCTAAAGTCGCAGAGGCTTATGCTAGGATTCCGGATAATACCAAGCACTACTTTAAAGACAGTGTGCTGATCAATGGAGTGGATACTCCAGCTCTTAGGGATAGTGGGTGCAGTCGAACTGTAGTGGATTCTACCTTGGTAGACTCAGAGGAAGTTGCCAGAGCTACTCTGATGCCCACTAAGTTGGCTGACGGCCCCCTCCGTATGTTTCCCGTGATCCCTGTTAATCTAACTTTAAATGGTACAGCTGTCAGGATTCCAGTGAGCATTCAGAGAAACGTCCCGGGAAAGGTCTTATTAGGCAATGATCTCAGAGCTTTAGGGCTCGTAGGAGACACTGCCGAACGACCCTACACACGGTCTCAAGCACGGGCGGCATTGGCCAAGTCCAATACGCTGCCCCAGCCGAAGGGGCAACCCAAGGCGAAAGGAGTCTACAAGTCAAGACGGGGGAAAGAGAATATTCCCCCGAGCTCGCCTACCACTGCGGTGGAGGGAGTTGGTCAATCGCCCGAGCCTGACAAGGAGGTGGCGATGCCTGAAGTATTCGACCCCAACGATCATCCTGAACTAAAAGACTTGTTAGTTGAAGGAGGTCCTGATAGGGACGAATTCAGTAAAGGCCAACGTGAGTGCCCATCTCTGGAAGGCCTAAGGAGACAGGCCTGCTCCCAGCTTGAGGGTGAACCTCCTGGGAAGCATAGGATTTATTGGGAAGGTGGACTCCTGTATAGTGAGCCCACAGAGTCTACAGAAGGAGACCATAGGAGGTTGGTGGTTCCCCTTGCTGTTAGACCCTTCCTCCTGCAGTTGGCGCATGAAGTTCCCCTTGCTGGTCACCTTGATATGAAGAGGACCAAGCAAAGGTTATCCATGCACTTCTACTGGCCAAAGATGGGGGTGCAAGTAGAAAGTCACTGCAGGAGTTGCGCCTCCTGCCAGTTGTCTGGTAAGGTTGGCGCGACAATCCAAGCTCCGTTGGTACCGCTCCCAGTTGTGGGGGTACCATTTGAAAGGGTAGGGATCGACATCGTCGGTCCCCTTGACCCGCAAACATCCTCGGGCAATAGGTTTATCCTGGTGCTGGTCGACCATGCAACCAGGTATCCTGAGGCCATCCCATTGAAAACTGTAACTGCCAAGTCAGTTGCAAAAGCTTTACTCGGCATATTTACTAGGGTTGGCTTCCCTAAAGAAGTTGTGTCAGATCGTGGCAGCAACTTTATGTCGAAGTATATGCAGGCTATGTGGAAAGAATGTGGGGTCACCTACAAGTTCTCCTCTGCATACCACCCCCAGACCAATGGTCTGGTGGAACGTTTCAACAGAACGTTAAAGAGCATGATTGGGGCTCTGGAGGAGCCCCAGAGAAGAAAATGGGATCTTCTTTTACCATGCTTGCTGTTTGCCTACCGAGAGGTACCACAGGAGGGTGTTGGCTTCAGCCCCTTCGAACTTCTGTTCAGTCATCCCGTACGGGGACCCTTAGCCATTGTCAAGGAGGGATGGGAGATGCCCACTCCCCCTGTTACTACCAATGTAGTTGACTATGTGCTAGGGCTCAGAAAACGGATGGTATTTCTGATGGGCTTGGCTAGTGATAAATTGAAGGCAGGGCAAGCGCTGGTGAAACATTGGTACGACCAGAAAGCTTCCCTCATCAACTTTACACCTGGTCAGCAAGTCCTGATCATGAATCCAATAAGGCCTCGCGCTTTACAGGACAAATGGTCAGGCCCTTACACAGTGGTGGAGCCCCTGGGTGAGGTAAACTATTTAGTGGACCTTGGAAGGCCTGGACAGGCTCCAAAAGTGTTCCACGTGAATAGGCTGAAGGCTTTCGTCCCAAGAGTCGAAATCGCAGCACTGCTACTGGCGTCAGACGTTGAGGAAGAGGAGTCAGAACCTCTCCCCGACCTGTTCCACAGCGGTCCTTCAGATAGCTCCATTGAGGGTGTCCGAGTGGCCCCTCACCTGACTTCTGATCAGCAGGCGGAGGTGAAACGTTTGCTTAGGCAGTTTTCCCCCCTGTTCTCACAGTCGCCTGGTTTGACACCTTGGTGCAAACATAACATTGACACAGGAGACGGTGTACCTACCAAAAGTAGGGGATACAGGATGTCGGATAAAGTACGGTCTTATATTAAGACCGAGGTCAACAAAATGTTAGACCTTGGGGTGATTGAACCCTCTAGTAGTCCTTGGTCCAGTCCTGTGGTTCTGGTTCCAAAGGCAGGCACTTCTGAATTGAGGTTCTGCGTGGATTACAGGGCTCTGAATGCTGTCACCAAGACAGATGCCCACCCCTTGCCTCGAACAGATGAGCTGGTGGATACTTTGGGTGCCTCCAAGTACCTCAGCACGTTTGACCTTACTGCTGGCTATTGGCAAATAGCGTTAACAGAACATGCCAGGGAGAAGACGGCATTTTCAACACCAGACGGCCTTTACCAATTCCGGGTAATGCCGTTCGGGTTGAAGAATGCACCTGCCACTTTCCAGAGGCTTGTGAATCATGTATTGAACGGGTTGGACAAATTCTGCCTTGCATATCTGGACGATATAGCAGTTTTCAGTGCCACCTGGGAAGACCATGTGAAACACCTCAGGATTGTGCTCCAGGCTCTTCAGAAAGCCCACTTGACCATAAAGGCTAGCAAATGCCAGATTGGACAAGGCTCAGTGGTTTACCTTGGACATGAAGTAGGTGGAGGGAGGATACAGCCTCTACCCAGTAAAGTACAAGCAGTACAAGACTGGCCTACCCCCACTACGCAAACCCAAGTGAGAGCCTTTTTAGGACTCACGGGGTATTACCGCAATTTTGTGGCAGACTATGGTACCATAGCTGCTCCTCTGACTGCCCTCACAACTCCGAAGAAACCCAAGAAGGTAACTTGGACTGACGAGTGTGAGAAGGCCTTCAATGGCTTAAAAGACTCCTTGTGCCAGGCCCCTGTCCTAAGGGCCCCTGATTATCAAAGACCTTTTATCGTGCAGACGGATGCCTCTGACACTGGGATAGGAGCTGTACTATCACAAGTAGATGAGAAGGGTAAGGAACACCCTATCGGTTTTATTAGTCGCCAGCTTAAGGACAGAGAGCTCAGATGGTCCACGGTAGAGAAAGAATGTTTCTCTGTTGTGTGGGCCCTAAGGAAGCTGAGGCCCTACCTCTATGGGACCCACTTCACTGTGCAGACTGACCATAAGCCGTTAAAGTGGCTAATGAACATGAAGGGGGAGAATCCAAAGTTGCTTAGGTGGTCCATAAGTCTCCAAGGCTTCGACTTCACTATTGAGCATAGGCCAGGTGTCCAACATAGCAATGCTGATGGGTTGTCCAGAATGTTTAACCGACCTGAACAAGAGACTCATCCAGGGGTGGATTAGTTCCCCCTGTCCATAGTCTGGGAGGGGCGAGTGTTAGGAAAGATTTCGTAATTGTAGGGAATTTTCCTTCCATGTGGCAACCCCTAAACTTTTTGCTATTGTTTTTAACCTTGTTCTTGACTTTGCCAGAGAAGTACAGCCTTCTGCCGCACTTCTCTGGGCTTTCGCTCCTTTCTTACGGGGAAACTGACATGCCCTTAAGACAGTCAGTACCGGGGAACGTGATTTCCCGTAGTTTCTTTTATCGTGTCGCAGCTTTAGTGCAACACGACACAAGAGGGCACTGTAAGCTAAGTTACAGCTCTCTTGGGTCTCTAGCCTTCTACAGGCCCTAGATACTCTTTTAGGATGGTATTTGATCGGTGCAAGTCATTCAGGGACTGGAATGGTGGCAGCGATCGTTTTGTTTATTTTGAGCTCCTTTTGGCGTTCTGAGCACGTTTTGGCACTGAACCCAAAATGGTGGCCTGGCTCCCAAAATGGCCAGGCCGCGAGGCTCCTTTGTCCTGTCCACTGTCCGTCTTGCTCCCTTCACCTTCCCCAGGTCCGGCGACCCGGGGCCTTCCTTATTTGGGCATGTACTTTCCCGCGAAACGTGGTTGCTTTCGCGGGCTTCTACATGTCGTTTGTGTGCCTCCAGGGTGTGGGCTGGGATGTCTGGTCCCAATACACATCCTGGGTGCCAGAGAGTCTAGGGTGGTGTGAATGCCTGGGACCACCGTGGTCCGTGATTGGTCCACGTATGGTATGTGTTTTGATGAGCGGATCTCCCATTGGCTCCCCTCCGTTTTGGCGCGAAGGGAACCGTGGATAAGAGGGGGCTGGAAACACCACTACCATGTCGATCTCCTGAGTTCTCACGAACGAAGGAATACAGGAGCCAAGTATCCTGCAACTACGAGGCTGGACCGAGGAATCGCTGGTGACCCGCTGAAGGAATCCTCCTTTGCACTGCTGTCGTCCTGTGAAGCCCTTTCCTCCTTGGATCGAACCAGAAGGCCTGTACTGGCGCTTCAACCTTTGGAATAGCAGGAACAGCTATTCCCGGCGACTTCATCAACTCCTGCCAAGTAAGCCTTCGGAAGTGTCTCTGGGCCATCCAGTTGACTGACCAGCTTACAAGGGAGTCCTGCTCTGTAACTGCCGCCAGGTTGTGTTGTATTTCGAGTCCTGGTCACTCTCCCACGCTTCGTACGCTTGGCGTCCCCAGGTCTGAAGGGGGGAGTGTACATTTGGCTCGAATACACACGGCCGCTCCGTTGTCCTGCTGCGGCAACAAAACTGTGCTGGTTTCGTCGATTGGGACGTCTTTTTGCTCTACACGACCACAAGGCGTTCCCTGCTCTTCTGAACCTGCCAGCTGCTGAAACTATCGTGGAGAAGCCTGGGTCTGCTTGCTTCGGGGACCGGTGAGTAGTATATCTAGGATCTGGTCGCCCTCCTGCAGTATCCCATTGCTTTTCCCTGCTGTGTAAAAACAGCCCCCTTTTGCCGCGCTCGCGCTCTGCTTCTGCCCGCTGTGGAGGCTGCGCTTGAGTTGCGGAACCTGTTCTCCTTCTGCTGTGCACTAACCCGAACTGCCTGACTTCCTCCGAAGAGCTTCCCCTTTTGCCCGTTGGCACCGGCGTGGCAGGTACTTTGAGCACAAGGCTCCACTCTTCGCAGGGCTTGGACTTCCATCTAGTTAGGTGCCTCTGAAGGCGAACTGAGTCTAAAGCGTTATCGCACTACCTGTTTTCCTTTCCTTTCAGGTGGACTACATATTTCGTGCTTTAAACGCTTGCGACTGTGTATTTGTATATATATTGTGTTGATATGGTATGTGTTCGTTTAATATTGTGATATTGTGATTTTCTCGCTACGGTTGTTGTTTTAAAGGCCTTAAAATAAATGTGTTTATATTTTTGATATAACACCTGTTTGGAGTAGTTTGTAAGCGCTCTTGCTTTGTGTGCTCACTGCGGGCTTTCAGTCACCCTCACCCCTCTTGAGACCTAGTCTTGACCGCCGCGATCGCTACCTTGATTGGTCTGGCTTGTCCCGAAGTTACCCTGTTCCAAGTAATTAGGTTGGCCTTCTGAACTTCTGCGCCACCAGGACAGAGTTCAGAAATCCGTCTTAACACTCATGCTATAGGAAGGGTCTCAGGATTGGAACGGGAAGGAGTTGGATATCACATCTCATGCTAAAGGAAGGGTCTCAGGTTTGGTAGAAGCATTGAGATATCACATCTCATGCTATCGGAAGTGTCTCAGGATTGGAATGGGAAGGAGCTGGATATCACATCTCATGCTAAAGGAAGGGTCTCAGGTTTGGAACGGGAAGGAGTTGGATATCACATCTCATGTTATAGGAAGGGTCTCAGGTTTGGTATAAAAATTGAGATATCACATCTCTGCTATCGGAAGTGTCTCAGGATTGGAATGGGAAGGAGTTGGATATCCCATCTCATGTTATAGGACGGGTCTCAGGTTTTTTATTAGAATCATTGAGATATCATATTGCATGCTGTAGGAAGGATCTAAGGATTGGAATGGGAAGGACTTGGATATCACATCTCATGCTATAGATAGGATCTCAGGTTTGGAAAGTGAAGGAGTTGGATATCACATTTCATGTTAGAGGAAGGATCTCAGGTTTGGTATTAGAGGCATTGAGATATCACATCTCAGGCTACAGGAAGGGTCTCAGGATTGGAATGGGAAGGAGTTGGATATCACATCTCATGCTATAGGAAGGGTCTCAGGTTTGGTATAAGCATTGAGATATCACATCTCATGCTATATGTTAGGAAAGATTTCGTAATTGTAGGTAATTTTCTTTCCATGTGGCAACCCTAAACTTTTTGCTGTTGTTTTTCACCTTGTTCTTGACTTTGCCAGAGAAGTGCATCTCATGCTATAGGAAGAGTCTCAGGTTTGGTATAAGTATTGAGATATCACATCTCATGCTATAGGAAGGGTCTCAGGATTGGAATGGGAAGGATATGTATATGACATCTCATGCCATAGGAAGGGTCTCAGGTTTGGTATAAGCATTGAGATATCACATCTCTGCTTTTGGAAGGGTCTCAGGATTGGAATGGGAAGGAGTTGGATATCCCATCTCATGTTATAGGAAGAGTCTCAGGTTTGGTATTAGAAGCATTGAGATATCACATCTCATGCTATAGGAAGTGTCTCAGGATTGGAATGTGAAGGACTTGGATATCACATCTCATGCTATAGGGAGGGTCTCAAGTTTGATATTAGAAGCATTGAGATATCACATCTCATGCTATAGGAAGGGACTCAGGATTGGAATGGGAAGGAGTTGGATATCACATCTCATGCTATAGGAAGGGTATCAGGTTTGGTATAAGCAGTGAGATATCACATCTCATGCTATAGGAAGTGTCTCAGGATTGGAATGGGAAGGAGTTGGATATCACACCTCATGTTATAGGAAGGATCTCAGGTTTGGTATAAGCATTGAGATATCACATCTCTGCTATCGGAAGGGTCTCAGGATTGGAATGGGAAGGAGTTGGATATTCCCATCTCATTTTATAGGAAGGGTATATCAGGTCTTAGCATGAGATGTGATATCCAGCTCCTTCCATTCCAATCCTGAGACCCTTCCGATAGCATGAGATGTGATATCTCAATGCTTCTAATATCAATACTGCGACCCTCCCTATAGCATGAGATGTGATATCTAACTCCTTCCCATTCCAATCCTGAGACCCTTCCGATAGCAGAGATGTGATATCTCAATGCTTATACCAAACCTGAGACCCTTCCTATAGCACGAGATGTGGTATCCAACTCCTTCCCATTCCAATCCTGAGACCCTTCCTATAGTGTTAGGAAAGATTTCGTAATTGTAGGGAATTTTCCTTCCATGTGGCAACCCCTAAACTTTTTGCTGTTGTTATTCACCTTGTTTTTGACTTTGCCAGAGAAGTGCAGCCTTCTGCCGCACTCCTCTGGGCTTTCGCTCCTTTCTTACGGGGAAACTGACATGCCCTTAAGACAGTCAGTACCGGGGAACGCTGTTTCCCGTAGTTTCTTTTATCATGTTGCGGCTTTAGTGCAAAATGACACAAGAGGGCACTGTAAGCTAAGTTACAGCTCTCTTGGGTCTCTAGCCTTCTACAGGCCCTAGATACTCGTTTAGGATGGTATTTTGATCGGTGCAAGTCATTCAGGGACTGGAATGGTGGCAGCGATCGATTTGTGTATTTTGAGCTCCTTTCGGCGTTCTGAGCGCGTTTTTCGCACTGAACCCAAAATGGTGGCCTGGCTCCCAAAATGGCCAGACCACGAGGATCCTTTGTCTTGTCCACTGACCGTCTTGCTCCCTTCACCTTCCCCAGGTCGAGCGACCCGGGGCCTTCCTTATTTGGGCATGTACTTTCCCGCGAAACGTGGTTGCTTTCGCAGGCTTCTACATGTCTTTTGTGTGCCTCCAGGGTGTGGGCTGGGATGTCTGGTCCCAATACACATCCTGGGTGCCAGAGAGTCTAGGGTAGTGTGAATGCCTGGGACCACCGTGGTCCGTGATTGGTCAACGTATGGTATGTGTGTTGATGAGCGGATCTCCCATTGGCTCCCCTCCGTTTTGGCGCGAAGGGAACCGTGCATAAGAGGGGGCTGGAAACACCACTACCATGTCGATCTACTGAGTTCTCACGAACGAAGGAATACAGGAGCCAAGTATCCTGCAACCAAGAGGCTGGACCGAGGAATCGCTGGTGACCCGCTGAAGGACTCCTTTGCACTGCTGTCGTCCTGTGAAACCCTTTCCTCCTTTGATCGAACCAGAAGGCCTGTACTGGTGCTTCGACCTTTGGAATAGCAGGAACAGCTATTCTCGGCGACTTCATCATCTCCTGCCAGTAAGCCTTCGGAAGCGTCTCTGGGCCATCCAGTTGACTGACCAGCTTACAAGGGAGTCTTGCTCTGTAACCGCCGCCAGGTTGTGTTGTATTTCGAGTCCTGGTCACTCTCACACGCTTAGTACACTTGGCGTTCCCAAGTCTGAAGTGAGGAGTGTACATTTGGCTCGGATACACACGGCTGCTCCGTTGCCCTGCGGTGGTGACAAAACTGTGCAGGTTTCTTCGATTGGGACGTCTTTTTTCTCTACACGACGACGAGGCATTCCCGGCTCTTCTGAACCTGTCAGCTGCTGAAACTAACGTGGAGAAGCCTGGGTCTGCTTGCATCGGGGACCGGTGAGTAGTTTAGCTAGGATCTGGTCGCCCTCCTGCAGTAGCCCATTGCTTTTCCCCGCTGTGTAAAAACAGCACCCTTTTGTCCGTACTCGCGCTCTGCTTCTGCTTACTGTGGAGGCTGCGCTTCAGTCGCGGAACCTGTTCTTCTTCTGTTGTGCACTAACCCGAACTGCCTGACTTCCTCCGAAGAGCTTCTCCTTTTGCCCGTTGGCACCAGCGTGTGCAGGTACTTTGAGCACAAGGCTCCACTCTTCGCAGGGCTCGGACTTCCATCTAGTTAGGTGCCTCTGAAGGCGAACTGAGTCTAAAGCATTATCGCACTGCCTGTTTTCCTTCCCTTTCAGGTGGACTACACATTTCGTGCATATAACGCTTGCGACTGTCGTATTTGTATATATATTGTGTTGATATGGTATGTGTTGGCTTAATATTGTGATATTGTGATTTTCTCGCTACGGTCATTGTTTTAAAGGCCTTAAAATAAATGTGTATATATTTTTGATATAACAACTGTTTGGAGTAGTTTGTAAGCGATCTTGCTTTGTGTGCTCATTGCGGGCTTTCAGTCACCCTCACCCCTCTTGAGACCTAGTCTTGACTGCCGCAATCGCTACCTTGATTGGTCTGGCTCGTCCAGAGGTTACCCTGTTCCAAGTAATTAGGTTGGCCTTCTGAACTTCTGCGCCACCAGGACAGAGTTCAGAAATCCGTCTTAACAAATTGGTGTACAGCGGTGGGATACGACTGAAGGTATCCAGTGTTGCGCACGAACTAAGGCATTTCAGGTTATTCCAACCAGTACACGTTGTGAATTGTTGTAGTATAACTTTTAAAAGGCCATAGTCCTATCTAGCAGTATGGAAACAAATACCTTGTTAACTTTAAATGCTTCCAAATCAGAAACATTGAAGAAGATGTGTGCGGAGAGAGGTGTTTCCTCTCAAGGCACGAAATTGGAAATGATCCAAAGAATCGTGGCGTGGCAAGCAGCGCAGCTTGACGCTATAACTTCTGAGGACAGTGCAGAAGGTGGTGGGGCTACTCTCACTGGTAGAACCGACGGTTCTGCCGCTGCACTGATCCATCGCGACCACGAGGACAGGGAGGACGAGATGTCTGTTTCCTCTGCCAGTGTTGATGGGGATGCTATGCTTGAATTCAAGAAGCAAGAGCTGCGGTTTAGGCAGCAGGAGCTTGAATTCAGCATAGCCAAACTAAAAATCGAACAGGCAGAAAAACAGAAAGACAGGGATCACCAGTTGGAACTGGCCAAGCTTCAGGTTGCAAATGGGTCCAAGGGTCCTGGACATGGGTCTGGGGCCTCCTCTCATCCACGGTTTCCGAAAGATCTGCTCAGTGTGTATGAAGAAAGGAATGACATTATGGACTGGCTGAATGCGTTTGAGTATGCATGCGAAGTTCAAGAAGTTGACAATGCTGATAAGATTGCGTGGTTGCTCAGTAGACTGCCCCATTCTGGCTGTAGTGCCATTATGGAAATGTCGAAGGCTGAGCGAGCTGATTTCGCAATGTTAAAGCAAACTCTCATTTTAAAGTTTGGGAAGACTCCGGCCCAATATTTAAAGCGTTTTCGAGAGTATAAGAAAAAGGAAGGTGGTACTTGGGTATCTTATGTCGCTGAATCCTTGAAAAACTTAACTGGCTGGGTCGAAGGTTATAAGGTTTCTACCTTCGAAGGCATGATAAATCTTGTCATGCTGGAACACATTTTTGCTTCTTCTTCCCCGGAGCTTAAGCAGCATTTGGCCGATTCGAAGGAGATAGATCCTAAGAAGCTGGCCATTGCAGCAGACTTATGGGTGTCACATCGAGTGTCCCATAAGGACAAAACTCATCCTGGTAAGCAGGAGGAAGGGAAAAAGTCCAAAGATATGGAGGGTGGGGAATCTGCTAAATCTTCTTCCCATAAGGGCCACAAAAAGAAAAACAAGGGTAAGACACAAGAGAACTCACAGGGTAGTGGAGGTCAGCCTCCGAAACAGAACTCTGGTTACAATAAGCCTCCCTACGTAAACAGACCCACTGGGGCTTGTTTTTCTTGTGGAGCAACTGACCACGTGAAGGGGGATCCCCGTTGTAAGGTTAGACCTTTGGGGGTCCACTCCGCTAATCTGGCCTTCTCCTCCTACGAGGAAGAAGAGATTACAGGAGCATCCTTCTCCTCAGACTCATTTCCCAGTGGAATAGAGGCTGAGGTAGTTTTAGTGTCCCTGGGTTCCTGGGAGCCTAAAGTCACAGAGGCTTATGCTAGGATTCCGGATAATACCAAGCACTACTTTAAAGACAGTGTGCTGATCAATGGAGTGGATACTCCAGCTCTTAGGGATAGTGGGTGCAGTCGCACTGTAGTGGATTCTACCTTGGTAGACTCAGAGGAAGTTGCCAGAGCTACTCTGATGCCCACTAAATTGGCTGACGGCCCCCTCCGTATGTTTCCAGTAATACCTGTAAATCTTACTTTAAATGGTACAGCAGTCAGGATTCCTGTGAGCATTCAGAGAAACGTCCCGGGAAAGGTCTTGTTGGGTAATGATCTCAGAGCTTTAGGGCTCGTAGGAGACACTGCCGAAAGACCCTACACACGGTCTCAAGCACGGGCAGCATTGGCCAAGTCCAATACGCCGCCCCAGCCGAAGGGGAAACCCAAGGCGAAAGGAGTCGACAAGTCAAGACGAGGGAAAGAGAATATTCCCCCAAGCTCGCCTACCACTGCGGTGGAGGAAGTTGGTCAATCGCCCGGGCCTGACGAGGAGGTGGCGATGCCTGAAGTATTTGACCCCAACGATCATCGTGAACTAAAAGACTTGTTAGTTGAAGGAGGTCCTGATAGGGACGAATTCAGTAAAGGCCAACGTGAGTGCCCATCTCTGGAAGGCCTAAGGAGACAGGCCTGCTCCCAGCTTGAGGGTGAACCTCCTGGGATGCATAGGATTTACCAGGAAGGTGGACTCCTGTATAGTGAGCCCACAGAGTCTACAGAAGGAGACCATAGGAGGGTGGTGGTTCCCCTTGCTGTTAGGCCCTTCCTCCTGCAGTTGGCGCATGAAGTTCCCCTTGCTGGTCACCTCGGTATGAGGAAGACCAAGCAAAGGTTATCCATGCACTTCTACTGGCCCAAGATGGGGGAGCAAGTAGAAAGTCACTGCAGGAGTTGTGCCACCTGCCAGTTGTCTGGTAAGGTTGGCGCGACAATCCAAGCTCCGTTGGTACCGCTCCCAGTTGTGGGGGTACCATTTGAAAGGGTAGGGATCGACATCGTTGGTCCCCTTGACCCGCAAACATCCTCAGGCAATAGGTTTATCCTGGTGCTGGTCGACCATGCAACCCGGTATCCTGAGGCCGTCCCATTTACAACTGTAACTGCCAAGCCAGTTGCAGAATCTTTACTCGGCATGTTTACTAGGGTTGGCTTCCCTAAAGAAGTTGTGCCGGATGATGGCAGCAACTTTATGTCGAAGTATAGGCAGGCTATGTGGATAGAATGTAGGGTCACCTACAGGTTCTCTTCTGCATACCACCCCCAGACCAATGGTCTGGGGGGGCGTTTTAACAGGACGTTAAAGAGCATGATTGGGGCTCTGGAGGAGCCTCAGAGAAGAAAATGGGATCTTCTTGTTTCATGCTTACTGTTTGCCTACCGAGAGGTACCACAGGAGGGTGTTGGCTTCAGCCCCTTCGAACTTCTGTTCGGTCATCCCGTACGGGGACCGTTAGCCATCGTCAAAGAGGGATGGGAGATGCCCACTCCCCCTGTTACTACCAACGTAGTTGATTATGTGCTAGGGCTCAGAAAACGGATGGTACTCCTGATGGGCTTGGCTAGTGATAAATTGAAGGCAGGGCAAGCGCTGGTGAAACATTGGTACGACCAGAAAGCTTCCCTCATCAACTTTACACCTGGTCAGCAAGTCCTGATCATGAATCCCATAAGGCCTCGAGCTTTACAGGACAAATGGTCAGGCCCTTACACAGTGGTGGAGCCCCTGGGTGAGGTTAACTATTTAGTGGACCTTGGAAGGCCTGGACAGGCTCCAAAAGTGTTTCACGTGAATAGGCTGAAGGCTTTCGTCCCAAGAATCGAAATCGCAGCACTGCTACTGGCTTCAGACGTTGAGGAAGAGGAGTCTGAACCTCTCCCCGACCTGTTCCAAAGCGGTCCTTCAGATAGCTCCTTTGAGGGTGTCCGAGTGGCCCCTCACCTGACTTCTGATCAGCAGGCTGAGGTGAAAAGTTTGCTTAGGCAGTTTTCCCCCCTGTTTTCACAGTCGCCTGGTTTGACACCTTGGTGCAAACATAACATTGACACAGGAGACAGTGTACCTACCAAAAGTAGGGGATACAGGATGTCAGACAAAGTACGGTCTTATATTAAGACCGAGGTCAACAAGATGTTAGACCTTGGGGTGATTGAACCCTCTAGTAGTCCTTGGTCCAGCCCAGTGGTGTTGGTTCCAAAGGCAGGCACTTCTGAATTGAGGTTCTGCGTGGATTACAGGGCTCTGAATGCTGTCACCAAGACAGATGCACACCCCTTGCCTCGAACAGATGAGCTGGTGGATACTTTGGGTGCCTCCAAGTACCTCAGCATGTTTGACCTCACTGCTGGCTATTGGCAAATAGCTTTAGCAGAACATGCCAAGGAGAAGACAGCATTTTCTACTCCAGACGGCCTTTACCAATTCCGGGTAATGCCGTTCGGGTTGAAGAATGCACCTGCCACTTTCCAGAGGCTTGTGAATCATGTGTTGAATGGGTTGGACGAATTCTGTCTTGCATATCTGGACGATATAGCAGTTTTCAGTGCCACCTGGGAAGACCATGTGAAACACCTCGGGATTGTGCTCCAGGCTCTTCAGAAAGCCCACTTGACCATAAAGGCTAGTAAATGCCAGATTGGACAAGGCTTAGTGGTTTACCTTGGACATGAAGTAGGTGGAGGGAGGATACAGCCTCTACCCAGTAAAGTACAAGCAGTACAAGACTGGCCTACCCCCACTACGCAAACCCAAGTGAGAGCCTTCTTAGGACTCACGGGGTATTACCGCAATTTTGTGGCAGACTATGGCACCACAGCTGCTCCTCTGACTGCCCTCACAACTCCGAAGAAAACCAAGAAGGTAACTTGGACTGACGAGTGTGAGAAGGCCTTCAATGGCTTAAAAGACTCCTTGTGCCAGGCCCCTGTCCTTAGGGCCCCGGATTATCAAAGACCTTTTATAGTGCAAACGGACGCCTCTGACACTGGGATAGGAGCTGTACTATCACAAGTAGATGAGAAGGGTAAGGAACACCCTATCGGTTTAATTAGTCGCCAGCTTAAGGACAGAGAGCTCAGATGGTCCACGGTAGAGAAAGAATGTTTCTCTGTTGTGTGGGCCCTAAGGAAGTTGAGGCCCTACCTCTATGGGACCCACTTCACTGTGCAAACTGACCATAAGCCGTTAAAGTGGCTAATGAACATGAAGGGGGTGAATCCAAAGTTGCTTAGGTGGTCCATAAGTCTACAAGGCTTCGACTTCACTATTGAGCATAGGCCAGGTGTCCAACATAGCAATGCTGATGGGTTGTCCAGAATGTTTAACCGACCTGAACAAGAGACTCATCCAGGGGTGGATTAGTTCCCCCTGTCCATAGTCTGGGAGGGGCGAGTGTTAGGAAAGATTTCGTAATTGTAGGTAATTTTCCTTCCATGTGGCAACCCCTAAACTTTTTGCTGTTGTTTTTCACCTTGTTCTTGACTTTGCCAGAGAAGTGCAGCCTTCTGCCGCACTCCTCTGGGCTTTCGCTCCTTTTCTTACGGGGAAACTGACATGCCCTTAAGACAGTCAGTACCGGGGTACGCTGTTTCCCGTAGTTTCTTTTATCATGTTGCGGCTTTAATGCAACATGACACAAGAGGGCACTGTAAGCTAAGTTACAGCTCTCTTGGGTCTCTAGCCTTCTACAGGCCCTAGATACTCGTTTAGGATGGTATTTTGATCGGTGCAAGTCATTCAGGGACTGGAATGGTGGCAGCGATCGATTTGTGTATTTTGAGCTCCTTTTGGCGTTCTGAGCGCGTTTTTCGCACTGAACCCAAAATGGTGGCCTGGCTCCCAAAATGGTCAGACCACGAGGCTCCTTTGTCTTGTCCACTGACCGTCTTGCTCCCTTCACCTTCCCCAGGTCGAGCGACCCGGGGCCTTCCTTATTTGGGCATGTACTTTCCCGCGAAACGTGGTTGCTTTCGCGGGCTTCTACATGTCTTTTGTGTGCCTCCAGGGTGTGGGCTGGGATGCCTGGTCCCAATACACATCCTGGGTGCCAGAGAGTCTAGGGTAGTGTGAATGCCTGGGACCACCGTGGTCCGTGATTGGTCCACGTATGGTATGTGTGTTGATGAGCGGATCTCCCATTGGCTCCCCTCCGTTTTGGCGCGAAGGGAACCGTGGATAAGAGGGGGCTGGAAACACCACTACCATGTTGATCTCCTGAGTTCTCACGAACGAAGGAATACAGGAGCCAAGTATCCTGCAACCAAGAGGCTGGACCGAGGAATCGCTGGTGACCCGCTGAAGGACTCCTTTGCACTGCTGTCGTCCTGTGAAACCCTTTCCTCCTTTGATCGAACCAGAAGGCCTGTACTGGTGCTTCCACCTTTGGAATAGCAGGAACAGCTATTCTCGGCGACTTCATCATCTCCTGCCAGTAAGCCTTCGGAAGCGTCTCTGGGCCATCCAGTTGACTGACCAGCTTACAAGGGAGTCTTGCTCTGTAACCGCCGCCAGGTTGTGTTGTATTTCGAGTCCTGGTCACTCTCACACGCTTAGTACACTTGGCGTTCCCAAGTCTGAAGTGAGGAGTGTACATTTGGCTCGGATACACACGGCTGCTCCGTTGCCCTGCGGTGGTGACAAAACTGTGCAGGTTTCTTCGATTAGGACGTCTTTTTTCTCTACACGACGACGAGGCATTCCCGGCTCTTCTGAACCTGCCAGCTGCTGAAACTAACGTGGAGAAGCCTGGGTCTGCTTGCATCGGGGACCGGTGAGTAGTTTAGCTAGGATCTGGTCGCCCTCCTGCAGTAGCCCATTGCTTTTCCCCGCTGTGTAAAAACAGCACCCTTTTGTCCGTACTCGCGCTCTGCTTCTGCTTACTGTGGAGGCTGCGCTTGAGTCGCGGAACCTGATCTTCTTCTGTTGTGCACTAACCCGAACTGCCTGACTTCCTCCGAAGAGCTTCTCCTTTTGCCCGTTGGCACCAGCGTGTGCAGGTACTTTGAGCACAAGGCTCCACTCTTCGCAGGGCTCGGACTTCCATCTAGTTAGGTGCCTCTGAAGGCGAACTGAGTCTAAAGCATTATCGCACTGCCTGTTTTCCTTCCCTTTCAGGTGGACTACACATTTCGTGCATATAACGCTTGCGACTGTCGTATTTGTATATATATTGTGTTGATATGGTATGTGTTGGCTTATTATTGTGATATTGTGATTTTCTCGCTACGGTCATTGTTTTAAAGGCCTTAAAATAAATGTGTATATATTTTTGATATAACAACTGTTTGGAGTAGTTTGTAAGCGCTCTTGCTTTGTGTGCTCATTGCGGGCTTTCAGTCACCCTCACCCCTCTTGAGACCTAGTCTTGACCGCCGCGATCGCTACCTTGATTGGTCTGGCTCGTCCAGAGGTTACCCTGTTCCAAGTAATTAGGTTGGCCTTCTGAACTTCTGCACCACCAGGACAGAGTTCAGAAATCCGTCTTAACACTATAGGAAGGGTCTCAGGATTGGAATGGAAGGAGTTGGATATCACATCTCATGTTATAGGAAGGATCTCAGGTTTGGAATTAGAAGCATTGAGACATCACATCTCATGCTATAGGAAGGGTCTCAGGATTGGAATGGGAAGGAGTTAGATATCACATCTCATGCCGTAGGAAGGGTCTCAGGTTTGGTATAAACATTGAGATATCACATCTCTGCTATCAAAAGGGTCTCAGGATTGGAATGGGAAGGAGTTGGATATCCCATCTCATGTTATAGGAAGAGTCTCAGGTTTGGTATTAGAAGCATTGAGATATCACATCTCATGCTATAGGAAGTGTCTCAGGATTGGAATGGGAAGGACTTGGATATCACATCTCATGCTATAGGTAGGGTCTCAAGTTTGATATTAGAAGCATTGAGATATCACATCTCATGCTATAGGAAGGGTCTGAGGATTGGAATGGGAAGGAGTTGGATATCACATCTCATGTTATAGGAAGGATCTCAGGTTTGGTATAAGCATTGAGATATCACATCTCTGCTATCGGAAGGGTCTCAGGATTGGAATGGGAAGGAGTTGGATATTCCCATCTCATGTTATAGGAAGGGTCTCAAGTTTGCTATTAGAAGCTTTGAGATATCACATCTCATGATATCGGAAGGGTCTCAGGATTGGAATGGGAAGGAGTTGGATATCACATCTCATGATAAAGGAAGGGTCTAAGGTTTGGAAGGGGAAGGATTTGGATATTACATCTCATGTTATATTACGGGTCTCAGGTTTGATATTAGAAGCATTGAGATATCAAGTCTCATAGTATAGGAAGGGTCTCAGAATTGGAATGGGAAGGACTTGGATATCACATCTCATGCTATAGGAAGGCTCTCAGGTTTGGAAGGGGAAAGAGTTGGATATCACATTTAATGTTAGAGGTAGGATCTCAGGTTTGGTATTAGAGGCATTGAGATATCACATCTCATGCTATCAGAAGGGTCTCAGGAATGGAATGGGAAGGAGTTGGATATCACATCTCATGCTAAAGGGAGGGTCTCAGGTTTGGAAGGGGAAGGATTTGGATATCACATCTCATGTTATAGGAAGGATCTCAGGTTTGGTATTAGAAGCATTGAGATATCACATCTCATGTTATAGGAAGGGTCTCAGGATTGGAATGGGAAGAAGTTGGATATCACATCTCATGCTATAGGAAGAGTCTCAGGTTTGGTATAAGCATTGAGATATCACATCTCATGATATAGGAAGGGCTCAGGATTGGAATGGGAAGGAGTTGTATATGACATCTCATGCCATAGGAAGGGTCTCAGGTTTGGAAGGGGTTTTGGAAGAGTTGGATATCACATTTCATGCTAGAGGTAGGATCTCAGGTTTGGTATTAGAGGCATTGAGATATCACAACTCATGCTATCATAAGGGTCTCAGGATTGGAATGGGAAGGAGTTGGATATCACATCTCATGCTAAAGGGAGGGTCTCAGGTTTCGAAGGGGAAGGAATTGAATATCACATCACATGTTATAGGAAGGATCTCAAGTTTGGTATTAGAGGCATTGAGATATCACATCTCATGCTATCGGAAGGGTCTCAGGATTGGAATGGGAAGGAGTTGGATATCACATCTCATGCTATAGGAAGGGTCTCAGGTTTGGAACGGGAAGGAGTTGGATATCACATCTCATGTTATAGGAAGAGTCTCAGGTTTGGTATAAGCATTGAGATATCGCATCTCTGCAATCGGAAGTGTCTCAGGATTGGAACGGGAAGGAGTTGGATATCCCATCTCATGTTATAGGACTGGTCTCAGGTTTGGTATTAGAAGCATTGAGATATCACATCGCATGCTGTAGGAAGGGTCTCCGGTTTGGAATGGGAAGGAATTGGATATCACATCTCATGTCATAGGAAGGATCTCTGGTTTGGTATTAGAAGCATTGAGATATCACATCTCATGTTATAGGAATGGTCTCAGGATTGGAATGGGAAGGAGTTGGATATTACATTCTTGCTATGGGAAGGGTCTCATGTTTGGAATTGGAAGGAGTTGGATATCACATATGCTATAGGAAGGGTCTCAGGTTTGGAATGGGAAGGAGTTGGATATCACATCTCATGTTATAGGAAGGGTCTCAGGTTTGGTATAAGCATTGAGATATCACATCTCTGCTATCGGAAGTGTCTCAGGATTGGAATGGGAAGGAGTTGGATATCCCATCTCATGTTATAGGAAGGGTCTCAGGTTTGGAAAGGGAAGGAGTTGGATATCACATTTCATGTTAGAGGAAGGATCTCAGGTTTGTTATTAGAATCATTGAGATATCATATTGCATGCTATAGGAAGGGTCTAAGGATTGGAATGGGAAGGACTTGGATATCACATCTCATGCTATAGGTAGGCTCTCAGGTTTGGAAAGGGAAGGAGTTGGATATCACATTTCATGTTAGAGGAAGGATCTCAGGTTTGGCATTAGAGGCATTGAGATATCACATCTCATGCTATAGGAAGGGTCTCAGGATTGGAATGGGAAGGAGTTGGATGTCACATCTCATGCTATAGGAAGGGTCTCAGGTTTGGTATAAGCATTGAGATATCACATCTCATGCTATAGGAAGGGTCTCAGGATTGGAATGGGAAGGATATGTATATGACATCTCATGACATAAAAAGGGTCTCAGGTTTGGTATAAGCATTGAGATATCACATCTCTGCTTTTGGAAGGGTCTCAGGATTGGAATGGGAAGGAGTTGGATATCCCATCTCATGTTATAGGAAGAGTCTCAGGTTTGGTATTAGAAGCATTGAGATATCACATCTCATGCTACAGGAAGTGTCTCAGGATTGGAATGGGAAGGAATTGGATATCACATCTCATGCTATAGGGAGGTTCTCAAGTTTGATATTAGAAGCATTGAGATATCACATCTCATGCTATAGGAAGGGTCTCAGGATTGGAATGGAAGGAGTTGGATATCACATCTCATGTTATAGGAAGGATCTCAGGTTTGGTATTAGAAGCATTGAGACATCACATCTCATGCTATAGGAAGGGACTCAGGATTGTAATGGGAAGGAGTTGGATATCACATCTCATGCTATATGAAGTGTCTCAGGTTTGGTATAAGCATTGAGATATCACATCTCATGCTATGGGAAGGGTCTCAGGATTGGAATGGGAAGGAGTTGTATATGACATCTCATGCCGTAGGAAGGGTCTCAGGTTTGGTATAAGCATTGAGATATCACATCTCTGCTATCGGAAGGGTCTCAGGATTGGAATGGGAAGGAGTTGGATATCCCATCTCATGTTATAGGACGGGTCTCAGGTTTGTTATTAGAATCATTGAGATATCATATTGCATGCTATAGGAAGGGTCTAAGGATTGGAATGGGAAGGACTTGGATATCACATCTCATGCTATAGGAAGGGTCTCAGGTTTGGTATAAGCATTGAGATATCACATCTCATGCTATAGGAAGGGTCTCAGGATTGGAATGGGAAGGATATGTATATGACATCTCATGCCATAGGAAGGGTCTCAGGTTTGGTATAAGCATTGAGATATCACATCTCTGCTTTTGGAAGGGTCTCAGGATTGGAATGGGAAGGAGTTGGATATCCCATCTCATGTTATAGGAAGAGTTTCAGGTTTGGTATTAGATTCATTGAGATATCATATTGCATGCTATAGGAAGGGTCTAAGGATTGGAATGGGAAGGACTTGGATATCACATCTCATGCTATAGGAAGGGTCTCAGGTTTGGTATAAGCATTGAGATATCACATCTCATGCTATAGGAAGGGTCTCAGGATTGGAATGGGAAGGATATGTATATGACATCTCATGCCATAGGAAGGGTCTCAGGTTTGGTATAAGCATTGAGATATCACATCTCTGTTATCGGAAGGGTCTCAGGATTGGAATGGGAAGGAGTTGGATATTCCCATCTCATGTTATAGGAAGGGTCTCAGGATTGGAATGGGAAGGACTTGGATATCACATCTCATGATAAAGGAAGGGTCTAAGGTTTGGAAGGGGAAGGATTTGGATATCACATCTCATGTTATAGGACGGGTCTCAGGTTTGGTATTAGAAGCATTGAGATATCAAGTCTCATGGTATAGGAAGGGTCTCAGAATTGGAATGGGAAGGAGTTGGATATCACATCTTAAGCTATAGGAAGGGTCTCAGGATTGGAATGGGAAGGAGATTGATATCACATCTCATGCCATAGTATGGGTCTCAGGTTTGGTAGAAGCATTGGGATATCACATCTCATGCTATCGGAAGGGTATCAGGATTGGATTTGGAAGGAGTTGGATATCACATCTCATGTTATAGGAAGGGTCTCAGGTTTTGTATAAGCATTGAGATATCACATCTCTGCTATCGGAAGTGTCTCAGGATTGGAATGGGAAGGAGTTGGATATCCCATCTCATGTTATAGGACGGGTCTCAGGTTTGTTATTAGAATCATTGAGATATCATATTGCATGCTGTAGGAAGGGTCTAAGGATTGGAATGGGAAGGACTTGGATATCACATCTCAAGCTATAGGTAGGCTCTCAGGTTTGGAAAGGGAAGGTGCTGGATATCACATTTCATGTTAGAGGAAGGATCTCAGGTTTGGTATTAGAGGCATTGAGATATCACATCTCATGCTATAGGAAGGGTCTCAGGATTGGAATGGGAAGGAGTTGGATATCACATCTCATGCTACAGGAAGGGTCTCAGGTTTGGTATAAGCATTGAGATATCACATCTCATGCTATAGGAAGGGTCTCAGGATTGGAATGGGAAGGATATGTATATGACATCTCATGCCATAGGAAGGGTCTCAGGTTTGGTATAAGCATTGAGATATCACATCTCTGCTTTTGGAAGGGTCTCAGGATTGGAATGGGAAGGAGTTGGATATCCCATCTCATGTTATAGGAAGAGTCTCAGGTTTGGTAGTAGAAGCATTGAGATATCACATCTCATGCTATAGGAAGTGTCTCTGGATTGGAATGTGAAGGACTTGGATATCACATCTCATGCTATAGGGAGGGTCTCAAGTTTGATATTAGAAGCATTGAGATATCACATCTCATGCTATAGGAAGGGACTCAGGATTGGAATGGGAAGGAGTTGGATATCACATCTCATGCTATAGGAAGGGTATCAGGTTTGGTATAAGCAGTGAGATATCACATCTCATGCTATAGGAAGTGTCTCAGGATTAGAATGGGAAGGAGTTGGATATTCCCATCTCATTTTATAGGAAGGGTATATCAGGTCTTAGCATGAGATGTGATATCCAGCTCCTTCCATTCCAATCCTGAGACCCTTCCGATAGCAGAGATGTGATATCTCAATGCTTATACCAAACCTGAGACCCTTCCTATAGCACGAGATGTGATATCCAACTCCTTCCCATTCCAATCCTGAGACCCTTCCTATAGCATGAGATGTGATATCTCAATGCTTCTACCAAAACTGAGACCCTTCCTTTAGCATGAGATGTGATATCCAACTCCTTCCCATTCCAATCCTGAGACCCTTCCTATAGCATGAGATGTGATATCTCAATGCTTCTAATACCAAACCTGAGATCCTTCCTATAACATGAGATGTGATATCCAACTCCTTCCCATTCCAATCCTGAGACCCTTCCTATAGCATGAGATGTGATATCTCAATGCTTCTAATACCAAACCTGAGATCCTTCCGATAGCATGAGATGTGATATCTCAATGCTTCTAATACCAAACCTGAGACCCTCCCTTTAGCATGAGATGTGATATCCAATTCCTTCCCAATCCAATCCTGATACCCTTCTGATAGCATGAGATGTGATATCTCAATGCCTCTAATACCAATCCTGAGATCCTACCTCTAACATGAAATGTGATATCCAACTCCTTCCCTTTCCAAACCTGAGAGCCTTCCTACAGCATGAGATTTGATATCCAAGTCCTTCCCATTCCAATCCTGAGACCCTTCCTATAACATGAGATGTGATATCCAACTCCTTCCCATTCCAACCTGAGACCCTTCCTATAGCATGAGATGGGATATCCAACTCCTTCCAAATCTAATCCTGATATCCTTCCGATAGCATGAGATGTGATATCCCAATGCTTCTACAAAACCTGAGACCCATACCAGGGCATGAGATGTGATATCAAACTCCCGTACTATACCATGAGACTTGATATCTCAATGCTTCTAATACCAAACCTGAGACCAGTCCAATAACATGAGATGTGATATCCAAATCCTTCCCCTTCCAAACCTTAGACCCATCCTTTATCATGAGATGTGATATCCAACTCCTTCCCATTCCACTCCTGAGACCCTTCCTATAGCATGAGATGTGATATCTCAATGCTTCTAATACCAAACCTGAGACCCTTCCAATAACATGAGATGTGATATCCAAGTCCTTCCCATTCCAATCCTGAGACCCTTCCTATAGCATGAGATGTCATATCTCAATGCTTCTAATACCAAACCTGAGACCCTTCCTATAACATGAATTGTGATATCCAAGTCCTTCCCATTCCAATCTTGAGACCTTTCCAATAGCAGAGATGTGATATCTCAATGCTTATACCAAACCTGAGATCCTTCCTATGACATGAGATGTGATATCTAAATCCTTCTCATTCCAAACCTGAGACCCTTCCTACAGCATGTGATGTGATATCTCAATGCTTCTAATATCAAAACTGAGACCCGTCCTATAACATGAGATGGGATATCCAACTCCTTCCCGTTCCAAACCTGATACCCTTCCTATAGCATGAGATGTGATATCCAATTCCTTCCCATCCCAATCCTGAGACACCTCCGATAGCAGAGATGTGAAATCTCAATGCTTATACCAAACCTGAGACTCTTACTATAACATAAGATGTGATATCTAACTCCTTCCCGTTCCAAACCTGAGACCCTTCCTATAGCATGAGATGCGATATCCAACTCCTTCCCATTCCAATCCTGAGACCCTTCCCATAGCATGAGATGTGATATCTCAATGCTTCTAATACCAAACCTGTGATCCTTCCTATAACAAGAGATGTGATATCCAAATCCTTCCCCTTCCAAATCTGAGACCCTCCCTTTAGCATGAGATGTGATATCTCAATACCTCTAATACCAAACCTGAGATCCTTCCGATAGCATGAGATGTGATATCTCAATGCTTCTAATACCAAACCTGAGATCCTTCCTATAACATGAGATGTGATATCCAAATCCTTCCCCTTCCATTCCTGAGACCCTCCCTTTAGCATGAGATGTGATATCCAACTCCTTCCCATTCCAATCCTGAGACCCTTCTGATAGCATGAGATGTGATATCTCAATGCCTCTAATACCAAACCTGAGATCCTACATCTAACATGAAATGTGATATCCAACTCCTTCCCTTTCCAAACGTGAGACCCTCCCTATAGAATGAGATGTGATATCCAAGTCCTTCCCATCCCAATCCTGAGACCCTTCCTATAGCATGAGATGTGATATCTCAATGCTTCTAATACCAAACCTGAGACCCTTCCTATAACGTAAGATGGGATATCCAACTCCTTCCCATTCCAATCCTGAGACCCTTCCGATAGCAGAGATGTGATATCTCAATGCTTATACCAAACCTGAGACCCTTCCTGTGGCATGAGATGTCATATACAACTCCTTCCCATTCCAATCCTGAGACCCTTCCTATAGCATGAGATGTGATATCTCAATACTTATACCAAACCTGAGACCCTTCCTATAGCATGAGATGTGATATCCAACTCCTTCCCATTCCAATCCTGAGACCCTTCCTATAACATGAGATGTTATGTCTCAATGCTTCTAATACCAAACCTGAGATCCTTCCTATGGCATGAGATGTCATATAAAACTCCTTCCCATTCCAATCCTGAGACCCTTCCCATAGCATGAGATGTGATATCGAACTCCTTCCCATTCCAATCCTGCGACCCTTCCTATAGCATGAGATTTGATATCTCAATGCTTCTAATACCAAACCTGAGATCCTTCCGATAGCATGAGAAGTGATATCTGAATGCTTCTAATACCAAACCTGAGATCATTCCTATAACACGAGATGTAATATCCAAATCCTTCCCCTTCCAAACCTGAGACCCTCCCTTTAGCATGAGATGTGATAATCAACTACTTCCCATTCCAATCCTGAGACCCTTCCTATAGCATGAGAAGTGATATCTCCATGCTTATACCAAACCTGAGACCCTTCCTATAGCATGAGATGTGATATCCAAATCCTTCCCATTTCAATCCTGAGACCCTTCCTATAGCATGAGAAGTGATATCTCCATGCTTATACCAAACCTGAGACCCTTCCTATAGCATGAGATGTGATATCCAAATCCTTCCCATTCCAATCCTGAGACCCTTCCTATAGCATGAGATGTGATATCTCAATGCTTATACCAAACCTGAGAGCCTACCTATAGCATGAGATGTGATATCCAACTCCTTCCCGTTCCAAACCTGAGACCCTTTCTATAGCAAGAATGTAATATCCAACTCATACCCATTCCAATCCTGAGACCATTCCTATAGCATGAGATGTGATATCTCAATGCTTCTAATACCAAACCTGAGATACTTCCTATGACATGAGATGTGATATCCAATTCCTTCCCATTCCAAACCTGAGATCCTTCCTACAGCATGCAATGTGATATCTCAATGCTTCTAATACCAAACCTGAGACCCGTCCTATAACATGAGATGGGATATCCAACTCCTTCCCGTTCCAAACCTGAGACCCTTCCTATAGTACGAGATGTGATATCCAACTCCTTCCCATTCCAATACTGAGACCCTTCCTATAGCATGAGATGTGATATCTCAATGCTTCTACCAAAACTGAGACCCTTCCTTTAGCATGAGATGTGATATCCAACTCCTTCCCATTCCAATCCTGAGACCCTTCCTATAGCATGAGATGTGATATCTCAATGCTTCTAATACCAAACCTGAGATCCTTCCTATAACATGAGATGTGATATCCAACTCCTTCCCATTCCAATCCTGAGACCCTTCCTATAGCATGAGATGTGATATCTCAATGCTTCTAATACCAAACCTGAGATCCTTCCGATAGCATGAGATGTGATATCTCAATGCTTCTAATACCAAACCTGAGACCCTCCCTTTAGCATGAGATGTGATATCCAATTCCTTCCCATTCCAATCCTGATACCCTTCTGATAGCATGAGATGTGATATCTCAATGCCTCTAATACCAAACCTGAGATCCTACCTCTAACATGAAATGTGATATCCAACTCCTTCCCTTTCCAAACCTGAGAGCCTTCCTACAGCATGAGATGTGATATCCAAGTCCTTCCCATTCCAATCCTGAGACCCTTCCTATAACATGAGATGTGATATCCAACTCCTTCCCATTCCAACCTGAGACCCTTCCTATAGCATGAGATGGGATATTCAACTCCTTCCAAATCTAATCCTGATATCCTTCCGATAGCATGAGATGTGATATCCTAATGCTTCTACAAAACGTGAGACCCATACCATGGCATGAGATGTGATATCAAACTACCGTCCTATACCATGAGACTTGATATCTCAATGCTTCTAATACCAAACCTGAGACCAGTCCAATAACATGAGATGTGATATCCAAATCCTTCCCCTTCCAAACCTTAGACCCTTCCTTTATCATGAGATGTGATATCCAACTCCTTCCCATTCCACTCCTGAGACCCTTCCTATAGCATGAGATGGGATATCCAACTCCTTCCCATTCCAATACTGAGACCCTTCCTATAGCATGAGATGTGATATCTCAATGCTTCTACCAAAACTGAGACCCTTCCTTTAGCATGAGATGTGATATCCAAGTCCTTCCCATTCCAATCCTGAGACCCTTCCTATAGCATGAGATGTCATATCTCAATGCTTCTGATACCAAACCTGAGACCCTTCCTATAACATGAGATGTGATATCCAAGTCCTTCCCATTCCAATCCTGAGACCCTTCCTATAGCATGAGATGTCATATCTCAATGCTTCTAATACCAAACCTGAGACCCTTCCTATAACATGAATTGTGATATCCAAGTCCTTCCCATTCCAATCTTGAGACCTTTCCAATAGCAGAGATGTGATATCTCAATGCTTATACCAAACCTGAGATCCTTCCTATGGCATGAGATGTGATATCTAAATCCTTCTCATTCCAAACCTGAGACCCTTCCTACAGCATGTGATGTGATATCTCAATGCTTCTAATATCAAAACTGAGACCCGTCCTATAACATGAGATGGGATATCCAACTCCTTCCCGTTCCAAACCTGATACCCTTCCTATAGCATGAGATGTGATATCCAATTCCTTCCCATCCCAATCCTGAGACACCTCCGATAGCAGAGATGTGAAATCTCAATGCTTATACCAAACCTGAGACTCTTACTATAACATGAGATGTGATATCTAACTCCTTCCCGTTCCAAACCTGAGACCCTTCCTATAGCATGAGATGCGATATCCAACTCCTTCCCATTCCAATCCTGAGACCCTTCCCATAGCATGAGATGTGATATCTCAATGCTTCTAATACCAAACCTGTGATCCTTCCTATAACAAGAGATGTGATATCCAAATCCTTCCCCTTCCAAATCTGAGACCCTCCCTTTAGCATGAGATGTGATACCTCAATACCTCTAATACCAAACCTGAGATCCTTCCGATAGCATGAGATGTGATATCTCAATGCTTCTAATACCAAACCTGAGATCCTTCCTATAACATGAGATGTGATATCCAAATCCTTCCCCTTCCATTCCTGAGACCCTCCCTATAGCATGAGATGCGATATCCAACTCCTTCCCATTCCAATCCTGAGACCCTTCCCATAGCATGAGATGTGATATCTCAATGCTTCTAATACCAAACCTGTGATCCTTCCTATAACAAGAGATGTGATATCCAAATCCTTCCCCTTCCAAATCTGAGACCCTCCCTTTAGCATGAGATGTGATACCTCAATACCTCTAATACCAAACCTGAGATCCTTCCGATAGCATGAGATGTGATATCTCAATGCTTCTAATACCAAACCTGTGATCCTTCCTATAACAAGAGATGTGATATCCAAATCCTTCCCCTTCCAAATCTGAGACCCTCCCTTTAGCATGAGATGTGATATCTCAATGCCTCTAATACCAAACCTGAGATCCTACATCTAACATGAAATGTGATATCCAACTCCTTCCCTTTCCAAACGTGAGACCCTCCCTATAGAATGAGATGTGATATCCAAGTCCTTCCCATTCCAATCCTGAGACCCTTCCTATAGCATGAGATGTGATAACTCAATGCTTCTAATACCAAACCTGAGACCCTTCCTATAACGTAAGATGGGATATCCAACTCCTTCCCATTCCAATCCTGAGACCCTTCCGATAGCAGAGATGTGATATCTCAATGCTTATACCAAACCTGAGACCCTTCCTGTGGCATGAGATGTCATATACAACTCCTTCCCATTCCAATCCTGAGAACCTTCCTATAGCATGAGATGTGATATCTCAATACTTATACCAAACCTGAGACCCTTCCTATAGCATGAGATGTGATATCCAACTCCTTCCCATTCCAATCCTGAGACCCTTCCTATAACATGAGATGTTATGTCTCAATGCTTCTAATACCAAACCTGAGATCCTTCCTATGGCATGAGATGTCATATAAAACTCCTTCCCATTCCAATCCTGAGACCCTTCCCATAGCATGAGATGTGATATCGAACTCCTTCCCATTCCAATCCTGCGACCCTTCCTATAGCATGAGATTTGATATCTCAATGCTTCTAATACCAAACCTGAGATCCTTCCGATAGCATGAGATGCGATATCTGAATGCTTCTAATACCAAACCTGAGATCATTCCTATAACACGAGATGTAATATCCAAATCCTTCCCCTTCCAAACCTGAGACCCTCCCTTTAGCATGAGATGTGATATCCAACTCCTTCCCATTCCAATCCTGAGACCCTTCCCATAGCATGAGATGTGATATCTCAATGCTTCTAATACCAAACCTGTGATCCTTCCTATAACAAGAGATGTGATATCCAAATCCTTCCCCTTCCAAATCTGAGACCCTCCCTTTAGCATGAGATGTGATACCTCAATACCTCTAATACCAAACCTGAGATCCTTCCGATAGCATGAGATGTGATATCTCAATGCTTCTAATACCAAACCTGTGATCCTTCCTATAACAAGAGATGTGATATCCAAATCCTTCCCCTTCCAAATCTGAGACCCTCCCTTTAGCATGAGATGTGATATCTCAATGCCTCTAATACCAAACCTGAGATCCTACATCTAACATGAAATGTGATATCCAACTCCTTCCCTTTCCAAACGTGAGACCCTCCCTATAGAATGAGATGTGATATCCAAGTCCTTCCCATTCCAATCCTGAGACCCTTCCTATAGCATGAGATGTGATATCTCAATGCTTCTAATACCAAACCTGAGACCCTTCCTATAACGTAAGATGGGATATCCAACTCCTTCCCATTCCAATCCTGAGACCCTTCCGATAGCAGAGATGTGATATCTCAATGCTTATACCAAACCTGAGACCCTTCCTGTGGCATGAGATGTCATATACAACTCCTTCCCATTCCAATCCTGAGACCCTTCCTATAGCATGAGATGTGATATCTCAATACTTATACCAAACCTGAGACCCTTCCTATAGCATGAGATGTGATATCCAACTCCTTCCCATTCCAATCCTGAGACCCTTCCTATAACATGAGATGTTATGTCTCAATGCTTCTAATACCAAACCTGAGATCCTTCCTATGGCATGAGATGTCATATAAAACTCCTTCCCATTCCAATCCTGAGACCCTTCCCATAGCATGAGATGTGATATCGAACTCCTTCCCATTCCAATCCTGCGACCCTTCCTATAGCATGAGATTTGATATCTCAATGCTTCTAATACCAAACCTGAGATCCTTCCGATAGCATGAGATGTGATATCTGAATGCTTCTAATACCAAACCTGAGATCATTCCTATAACACGAGATGTAATATCCAAATCCTTCCCCTTCCAAACCTGAGACCCTCCCTTTAGCATGAGATGTGATATCCAACTACTTCCCATTCCAATCCTGAGACCCTTCCTATAGCATGAGATGTGATGTCTCAATGCTTCTAATACCAAACCTGAGATCCTTCCTATAACATGAGATGTGATATCCAACTCCTTCCCATTCCAATCCTGAGACACTTCCTATAGCATGAGAAGTGATATCTCCATGCTTATACCAAACCTGAGACCCTTCCTATAGCATGAGATGTGATATCCAAATCCTTCCCATTCCAATCCTGAAACCCTTCCTATAGCATGAGATGTGATATCTCAATGCTTATACCAAACCTGAGAGCCTACCTATAGCATGAGATGTGATATCCAACTCCTTCCCGTTCCAAACCTGAGCCCCTTTCTATAGCATATGTGATATCCAACTCCTTCCCATTCCAAACATGAGACCCTTCCTATAGCAAGAATGTAATATCCAACTCCTACCCATTCCAATCCTGAGACCATTCCTATAGCATGAGATGTGATATCTCAATGCTTCTAATACCAAACCTGAGATACTTCCTATGACATGAGATGTGATATCCAATTCCTTCCCATTCCAAACCTGAGATCCTTCCTACAGCATGCGATGTGATATCTCAATGCTTCTAATACCAAACCTGAGACCCTTTCTATAGCATATGTGATATCCAACTCCTTCCCATTCCAAACATGAGACCCTTCCTATAGCAAGAATGTAATATCCAACTCCTACCCATTCCAATCCTGAGACCATTCCTATAGCATGAGATGTGATATCTCAATGCTTCTAATACCAAACCTGAGATACTTCCTATGACATGAGATGTGATATCCAATTCCTTCCCATTCCAAACCTGAGATCCTTCCTACAGCATGCGATGTGATATCTCAATGCTTCTAATACCAAACCTGAGACCCGTCCTATAACATGAGATGGGATATCCAACTCCTTCCCGTTCCAAACCTGATACCCTTCCTATAGCATGAGATGTGATATCCAACTCCTTCCCATCCCAATCCTGAGACACCTCCGATAGCAGAGATGTGATATCTCAATGCTTATACCAAACCTGAGACTCTTCCTATAACATGAGATATGATATCTAACTCCTTCCCGTTCCAAACCTGAGACCCTTCCTATAGCATGAGATGTGATATCCAACTCCTTCCCATTCCAATCCTGAGACCCTTCTGATAGCATGAGATGTGATATCTCAATGCTTCTAATACCAAACCTGTGATCCTTCCTATAGCATGAGATGTGATATCCAACTCCTTCCAATTCCAATCCTGAGACCCTTCCTACAGCATGAGATGTGATATCTCAATGCTTCTAATACCAAACCTGAGACCCTTCCTATAACATGAGATGGGAATATCCAACTCCTTCCCATTCCAATCCTGAGACCCTTCCGATAGCAGAGATGTGATATCTCAATGATTATACCAAACCTGAGATCCTTCCTATAACCTGAGATGGGAATATCCAACTCCTTCCCATTCCAATCCTGAGACCCTTCCGATAGCAGAGATGTGATATCTCAATGCTTATACCAAACCTGAGATCCTTCCTATAACATGAGATGTGATATCCAACTCCTTCCCATTCCAATCCTGAGACCCTTCCTATAGCATGAGATGTGATATCTCACTGCTTATACCAAACCTGAGACCCTTCCTATAGCATGAGATGTGATATCCAACTCCTTCCCATTCCAATCCTGAGACCCTTCCTATAGCATGAGATGTGATATCTCAATTCTTCTAATATCAAACTTGAGACCCTCCCTATAGCATGAGATGTGATATCCAAGTCCTTCCCATTCCAATCCTGAGACACTTCCTATAGCATGATATGTGATATCCAATGCTTCTAATACCAAACCTGAGACCCTTCCTATAGCATGAGATGTGATATCTCACTGCTTATACCAAACCTGAGACCCTTCCTATAGCATGAGATGATATCCAACTCCTTCCCATTCCAATCCTGAGACCCTTCCTATAGCATTAGATGTGATATCTCAATGCTTTTAATATCAAACTCGAGACCCTCCCTATAGCATGAGATGTGATATCCAAGTCCTTCCCATTCCAATCCTGAGACACTTCCCATAGCATGATATGTGATATCCAATGCTTCTAATACCAAACCTGAGACTCTTCCTATAACATGAGATGGGATATCCAACTCCTTCCCATTCCAATCCTGAGACCCTTCCGATAGCAGAGATGTGATATCTCAATGCTTATACGAAACCTGAGACCCTTCCTACGGCATAAGATGTCATATACAACTCCTTCCCATTCCAATCCTGAGACCCTTCCTATAGCATGAGATGTGATATCTCAATGCTTATACCAAACCTGAGACCCTTCCTATAGCATGAGATGTGATATCCAACTCCTTCCCATTCCAATCCTGAGACCCTTCCTATAGCATGAGATGTGATATCCAAGTCCTTCCCATTCCAATCCTGAGACACTTCCTATAGCATGATATGTGATATCCAATGCTTCTAATACCAAACCTGAGACTCTTCCTATAACATGAGATGTGATATCCAACTCCTTCCCATTCCAATCCCGAGACCCTTCCTATAGCATGAGATGTGATATCTCAATGCTTCTAATACCAAACCTAAGGTCCTTCCTATAACATGAGATGTGATATCCAACTCCTTCCATTCCAATCCTGAGACCCTTCCTATAGCATGAGATGTTATATCTCAATACTTATACCAATCCTGAGACCCTTCCTATAGCATGAGATGTGATACCCAACTCCTTCCCATTCCAATCCTGAGACCCTTCCTATAGCATGAGATGTGATATCTCAATGCTTCTAATATCAAACTTGAGACCCTCCCTATAGCATGAGATGTGATATCCAAGTCCTTCCCATTCCAATCCTGAGACACTTCCTATAGCATGATATGTGATATCCAATGCTTCTAATAGCAAACCTGAGACTCTTCCTATAACATGAGATGTGATATCCAACTCCTTCCCATTCCAAACCTGAGACCCTTCCGATAGCATGAGATGTGATATCTCAATGCTTCAAAAACCAAACATGAGAACCATCCTATAACATGAGATGTGAAATCCAAATCCTTCCCTTCCCAAACCTGAGACTCTTCCTATAGCATGAGATGTGATATCTCAATGCTTCTACCAAACCTGAAACCCTTCCTATAGCATGAGATGTGATATCCAACTCCTTCCCATTCCAATCCTGAGACCCGTCCTATAACATGAGATGTGATATCCAAATCCTTCCCCTTCCAAACCTGAGACCCTTCCTTTAGCAAGAGATGTGATATCCAGCTCCTCCCATTCCAATCCTGAGACCCTTCCGATAGCAGAGATGTGATATTTCAATGCTTATACCAAACCTGAGACCCTTCCCATAGCATGAAATGTGATATCCAACTCCTTCCCATTCCAATCCTGAGACCCTTCCTATAGCATGAGATGTGATATCTCAATGCTTCTAATACCAAACCTGAGATCCTTCCTATAACATGAGATGTGATATCCAACTCCTTCCCATTCCAATCCCGAGACCCTTCCTATAGCATGAGATGTGATATCTCAATGCTTCTAATACCAAACCTAAGGTCCTTCCTATAACATGAGATGTGATATCCAAATCCTTCCCATTCCAAACCTGAGACCCTCCCTTTAGCATGAGATGTGATATCCAACTCCTTCCCATTCCAATCCTGATACCCTTAGATGTGAATTCTAAGTCCTTCCCATTCCTATCCTGAGACCCTTCCGATAGCAGAGATGTGATATCTCAATGCTTCTATCAAACCTGATACCCTTCCTTTAGCATGAGATGTGATATTCAACTCCTTCCCATTCCAATCCTGAGACCCTTCCTATAACATGAGACGTGATATCCAACTCCTTCCCATTCCAATCCTGAGACTCCTCCTATAGCATGAGATGTGATATCTCAATGCTTCTAATACCAGACCTGGGACCGGTCCTATAACATGAGATATGATATCCAAATCCTTCCCCTTCCAAACCTGAGACCCTTCCTATAGCAAGAGATGTGATATCCAATTCCTTCCCATTCCAATCCTGAGACCCTTCCTATAACGAGATGTGATATCCAACTCCTTCCCATTCCAACCTGAGACCCTTCCTGTAGCATGAGAAGGGAGATCCAACTCCTGCCCATTCCAATCCTGAGACCCTTCCTATACCATGAGATGTGATATCTCAATGCTTCTAATACCAAACCTGGGACCCGTCCTATAACATGAGATACGTCCTATAACATGAGATATGATATCCAAATCCTTCCCCTTCCAAACCTGAGACCCTTCCTTTAGCATGAGATGTGATATCCAAATCCTTCCCATTCCAATACTGAAACCCTTCCTATAGCATGAGATGTCATATCTCAATGTTTCTAATAGAAAACCTGAGACCCTTCCTATAGCAAGAGATGTGATATCCAAATCCTTCCCATTTCAATCTTGAGACCCTTCCTATAACATGAGATGTGATATCCAACTCCTACCCATTCCAACCTGAGACCCTTCCTATAGCATGAGAATGGATATCCAATTCCTTCCCAATCCAATCCTTAGACTCTTCAGATAGCAGAGATGTGATATCTCAATGCTTATACCAAACCCGAGACCCTTCCTTTAGCATGAGATGTGATATCCAAATCCTTCACATTCCAATCCTGAGACCCTTCCTATAGCATGAGATGTGATATCCCAATGCTTCTAATACCAAACCTCAGATCCTTCCAATAACATGAGATGTGATGTCCAAATCCTTCCCCTTCCAAACCTTAGACCCTCCCTTTAGCATGAGATGTGATATCCAACTCCTTCCCATTCCAATCCTGAGACCCTTCTGATGAGATGTCATATCTCAATGCCTCTAATACCAAACCTGGGATCCTACCTCTAACATGAGATGTGATATCAAACTCCTTCCCATTCCAAACCTGAGACCCTTCCGATAGCATGAGATGTGATATTTCAATGCTTCTAAAACCAAACATGAGAACCATCCTATAACATGAGATGTAAAATCCAAATCATTCCCTTTCCAAACCTGAGGCCCTTCCTATAGCTTGAGATGTGATATCAAACTCCTTCCCATTCAATGTGATATCCAACTCCTTCCCATTCCAATCCTGGGACCCTTCCTATACCATGAGGTGTGATATTTCAATGCTTCTAATACCAAACCTGAGACCCGTCCTAAAACATGAGATGTGAGATCCAAATCCTTCCCCTTCCAGACCTGAGACCTTTCCTTTAGCATGAGATGTGATATCCAACTCCTTCCCATTCCAAACCTGAGACCCTTCCCATAGCATGAGATGTGATATCTCAATGCTTCTAAAACCAAACATGAGAACCATCCTATAACATGAGATGTGAAATCCAAATCCTTCCCTTTCCAAACCTGAGACCCTTCCTATAGCTTGAGATGAAATATCAAACTCCTTCCCATTCCAATCCTGAGATAGCTTGAGATGTGAGATCCAAATCCTTCCCCTTCCAAACCTGAGACCCTTCCTATAGCTTGATATGTGATATCAAACTCCTTCCCATTACAATCCTGAGATAGCTTGAGATGTGATATCCAACTCCATCCCATTCCAATCCTGAGACCCTTCCGATAGCATGAGATGTGAAAGCTCAATGCTTCTAATATCAAAACTGAGACCCTCCCTATAGTATGAGATGTGAAATCTAAGTCCTTCCCATTCCTATCCTGAGACCCTTCCGATAGCAGAGATGTGATACCTCAATGCTTATACCGAACCTGATGACCCTTCCTTTAGCATGAGATGTGATATTCAACTCCTTCCCATTCCAATCCTGAGACCCTTCCTATAACATGAGACGTGATATCCAACTCCTTCCCATTCCAAACCTGAGACCTTTCCTTTAGCATATGTGATATCCAACTACTTCCCATTCCAATCCTGAGACCCTTCCGATAGCATGAGATGTGATATCCAACTCCTTCCAATTCCAATACTGAGACCCTTCCAATAGCATATGTGATATCTCAATGCTTCTAATATCAAAACTGAGACCCTCCCTATAACATGAGATGTGATATCCAACTCCTTGCCATTCCAATCGAGACCCTTCCTATAACATGAGATGTGATATCTCTATGCTTCTAATACCAAACCTGAGGCCCTTCCCGTAGTATATGTGAAATCCAACTCCTTCCCATTCCAAACTTTTGACCCTTCCTGTAGCATGAAATGTGATTTTTCACCCCTTCCAATACCATACCCGAGACCATTCCCACAGCCTGAGATTTGAAATCTCATTTCTTCCAATACCAAACCCGAGACCCTTCCGATAGGATGTGATTTGATATCTCAGTGCTTCTAATACCAAACCTGAGACCCTCCCTATAACAAGAGATATCATATCCAACTCCTTCCCATTCCAATCCTGAGACATGCATGACATGTGATATCGAACTTCCCATTCAAATCCTGAGACTCAGACCTCCCCGTCTAACCTCACCACTCCTAGCTGCCGGATTGATAATGCACTCCTGCTGTGTCTTCTCTCCCTTCTTCTGCTTCCTTTCCTCTCTCCTTCCTCATGTGCCCTAGGTCAGGCTCCTTCTACACCTCCGCAAGGATTACTGATTTGTACCCCTCCCCACTCTCAACTCTCACTCAGTTAACACTCATCTGACATCTGCCATTTCCTGGAAGAACCCGACCTTGATGTCCTTGGTCTAACCGAGACATGGATGACGGCCAGCGCTGTCTCGAGCTCTGACACTTTCCTCCCTGATGACAAGTTCCTCTCCATGCCCAGATCCAACCGTTCTTGAGGGGGGAGTATCCTTGATTCCTGTAGTAAATTGCTTTCCTTTGCAGGCCGACTCCTCTCACGAATGCCTTGTCTGCATGCATTCTCTCTTTCCTGGCCATTCTCTCACCCTGGTTATTTGCCTACCCCCTTCCTCTCTCAGTGGATGGACTTCTCCATCCTAGCCTCCTACCACTCAACTCCGCCTACTTGGAGAATTCAAAATGAACCTGTATGCTTCCTGACCTGGACTTTTACGAGATCTGCAACTCTTCATGTCTCTGGCCCTACACACTGCAGGGAATACTCAGGATTTTCTGATCTCAGACATCCCGCTATGTAACCCTCTCAACAATCCTCTCCCGTGGTGATCAAGTTCTCATCTCCAAAGAAGGCTAACTACCAGCTGTTCCTCCTCAGTGGAGTTCTCCCTTTCTGTCCCTGCTCTCTGCACCGTTTCGCGTTGCAAACACTCGCTTCCCTGCTCTCTGGTTTAGACGCTTTTCCTTCTTCCTTTCTGTGCTTGTTCTCTGCATCGTTTCGCGTTGCAGAGAACACCTCGCTTCCCAGCTCTCTGGTTTAGACGTGTGTTCCCTGCCTTCTCTCCTCTTCCCGCTGCCTTCAAATCAACAAATGAGCTTCAAAAGATACACGGTGCTCAGAATGCTTTATAACACCCATTATTCAAGATATAGCTGTAACCCGCTAGACGTATTGAAAAGTGCTAAAAACTAGCAAAAATAGCTAGAAAATGTTCTTTCCTCGCGTTTTGGTAAATACGAATTCTGGTGGATTCCCATTTTGTACTCTGTTCGTGCATTTGTTCAGTCGAATCCTGATGTTTTTAACCACTCGTCACCCATACAAGGGGGGGATCAAAATCTACTGTTCACAGGCTGAATGTATACTGCTGAAATCGTCAATGCATTATCGGGTAAACCGACTGTTCTGGAAAGTGTATTTGCCATCTGTTATTCCAGTCAGCATGTTTTCATCGTCCCTTCTTGTTTCAAGGCTGCACTCCCGTGGTGATCACATTCTCCTCTCCAGAGCAGGCTAACTACCAGCTGCTCCTCCTCAGAGGCGTTCCACCTTTCTGTCCCTGCTCCCTGCACCGTTTCGCGTTGCATGTACTCGCTTCCCAGCTCTCTGGTTTAGATGCGTGTTGCCTGCCTTCTCTCCTCTTCCTACAGCCTTCCAATGAGCTCCACAAGATAGTGTTCAGAATGCTTTATAACCCCATTATTCAACATATAGCTGTAACCCGCTAGACCTATTGAAACGTGCTAAAAACTAGCAAAAATAGCTAGAAAATGTACTTCCCTCGCGTTTTTGTAAATGCGAATTCTGGTGGGTTCCCATGTTGTATGTACTGTGTCCGTGCGTTTGTGTCGAATCCTGAAGTTTTGAACCACTGTTCTCCCATACTAGGGAGGGGGGGGTCAACATCTACTGCTGTTCACAGGCTGAATGTATACGGCTGAAATCTTCAAGGCATTATCAGCTTTCCTGACTGTTTTGGAACGTGTATTTGCCATCTGTTAATGCAGTCGCCCTTTGTTCATCGTTCCTTCTAGTTTACAGGCTGCACTCCCCTAGTGATCACATTCTTCTCTCCTATGCTGGCTAACTACCAGCTGCTCCTCCTCATAGGTGTTCATCCTTTCTATCCCTGCTCCCTGCACCGTTTCGCGTTGCATGTACTCGCTTCCCAGCTCTCTGGTTGAGATGCGTGTTCCCTGCCTTCTCTCCTCTTGCTACAGCCTTCCAATTTGCTCCACAAGATACAGTGTTCAGAATGCTTTATAACACCCATTATTCAACATATAGCTGTAACCCGCTAGACGTATTGAAACGTGCTAAAAACTAGCAAAAACAGCTAGAAAATGTACTTCCCTCGCGTTTTGGTAAATGCAGGGTACACGCGTCTAAACCAGAGAGCAGGGAAGCGAGCATTTCAGCAGTATAAATTCAGCCTGTGAACAACACATTTTGACCCTCCCTTGTATGGGAGAAGAGTGGTTCAAAAGACCAGGATTCGACTGAACAAACGCACGAACAGAGTACAAAATGGGAATCCACCAGAATTCGCATTTACCAAAACGCGAGGAAAGTACATTTTCTAGCTGTTTCTGCTCGTTTTTAGCACGTTTCAATACGTCTAGCGGGTTACAGCTATATGTTGAATAATGGGTGTTATAAAGCATTCTGAACACTGTATCTTGTGGAGCTCATTGGAAGGCTGTAGGAAGAGGAGAGAAGGCAGGGAACACGCATCTAAACCAGAGAGTTGGGAAGCGAGTACATGCAACGCGAAACGGTGCAGGGAGCAGGGACAGAAAGGATGAACGCCTATGAGGAGGAGCAGCTGGTAGTCAGCCTGCTCTGGAGAGGAGAATGTGATCACCAGGGGAGTGCAGCCTGTAAAGTAGAAGGGACGATGAACACAGGGCGACTGCATTAACAGATGGCAAATACACGTTCCAAAACAGTCAGGAAAGCTGATAATGCCTTGAAGATTTCAGCCGTATACATTCAGCCTGTGAACAGCAGTAGACGTTGACCCCCCCCCCCCATGTATGGGAGAACAGTGGTTAAAAACTTCAGGATTCGACAACAAACGCACGGACAGTACATACATTGGAACCCATCAGAATAAGCATTTACAAAAACGCGAGGAAAGTACATTTTCTAGCTGTTTTTGCTAGTTTACAGCACGTTTCAATAGGTCTAGCGGGTTACGGCTATATGTTGAATAATGGGTGTTATAGAGCATTCTGAGCACTGTGTATCTTTTGGAGCTCATTTTTTGATTTGAAGGCAGCGGGAAGAGGAGAGAAGGCAGGGAACACGCGTCTAAACCAGAGAGCTGGGAAGCGAGTACTTGCAACGCGAAAAGGGCAGAAAGGAAGAAGGCCTCTGAGAAGGAAACGCGTCTAAACCAGAGAGCAGGGAAGCGAGTGTTTGCAACGCGAAACGGTGCAGGAAGCAGGGACAGAAAGGGAGAACTCCTCTGAGGAGGAACAGCTGGCAGTTAGCCTTCTTTGGAGATGAGAACTTGATCACCACGGGAGAGGATTGTTGAGAGGGTTACAGAGGGGGAGGTCTGAGATCAGAAAATCCTGAGTATTCCCTGCAGTGTGTAGGGCCAGCGACATGAAGAGTTGCAGATCTCGTAAAAGTCCAGGTCAGGAATCATACAGGTTCATGTTGAATTCTCCAAGTAGGCGGAGTTGAGTGGTAGGAGGCTAGGATGGAGAAGTCCATCCACCGAGAGAGGAAGGGGGTAGGCAAATAGCCACTGTGAGAGAATGGCCAGGAGAGAATGCATGCAGACAAGGCATTCGCGACAGGAGTCGGCCTGCAAAGGAAATCAATTTACTACAGGAATCAAGGATAAGCATTGAGATATCACATTGCATGCTGTAGGAAGGGTCTAAGGATTGGAATGGGATGGACTTGGATATCACATCTCATGCTATAGGTAGGCTCTCAGGTTTGGTATAAGCATTGAGATATCACATCTCATGCTATAGGAAGGGTCTCAGGATTGGAATGGGAAGAAATTGGATATCACATCTCATGCTATAGGAAGGGTCTCAGATTTGGTATAAGCATTGAGATATCACATCTCATGCTAAAGGAAGGGTCTCAGGATTGGAATGGGAAGGAGTTGTATATGACATCTCAGGCCATAGGAAGGTTCTCAGGTTTGGTATAAGCATTGAGATATCACATCTCTGCTATCGGAAAGGTCTCAGGATTGGAATAGGAAGGAGTTGGATATCCCATCTCATGCTATAGGGAGGGTCTCAAGTTTGATATTAGAAGCATTGAGATATCAAATCTCATGATATCGGAAGGGTCCCAGGATTGGAATGGGAAGGAGTTGGATATCACATCTCATGATAAAGGAAGGGTCTCAGGTTTGGTATTAGAAGCATTGAGATATCAAGTCTCATGGTATAAGAAGGCTCTCAGAATTGGAATGGGAAGGAGTTGGATATCACACCTCAAGCTATAGGAAGGGTCTCAGGATTGGAATGGGAAGGAGTTTGATATCACATCTCATGCCATAGTATGGGTCTCAGGTTTGGTATTAGAAGCATTGAGATATCAAGTCTCATGGTATAAGAAGGGTCTCAGAATTGGAATGGGAAGGAGTTGGATATCACACCTCAAGCTATAGGAAGGGTCTCAGGATTGGAATGGGAAGGAGTTTGATATCACATCTCATGCCATAGTATGGGTCTCAGGTTTGGTAGAAGCATTGGGATATCACATCTCATGCTATCGGAAGGGTATCAGTATTGGATTTTTAAGAAGTTGGATATCCCATCTCATGCTATAAGAAGGGTCTCAGGTTGGAATGGAAAGGAGTTGGATATCACATTTCATGTTATAGGAAGGGTCTCAGGATTGGAATGGGAAGGACTTGGATGTCATATCTCATGCTATAGGACGGGTCTCAGGTTTGTTATCAGAATCATTGAGATATCATATTGCATGCTGTAGGAAGGGTCTAAGGATTGGAATGGGAAGGACCTGGATATCACATCTCATGCTATAGATAGGCTCTTAGGTTTGGAAAGGGAAGGAGTTGGATATCACATTTCATGTTAGAGGAAGGATCTCAGGTTTGGTATTAGAAGCATTGAGATATCACATCTCATGCTATAGGAAGGGTCTCAGGATTGGAATGGGAAGGAGTTGGATATTCCCATCTCATGTTATAGGAAGGGTCTCAGGATTGGAATGGGAAGGACTTGGATATCACATCTCATGCTATAGGGAGGGTCTCAAGTTTGATATTAGAAGCATTGAGATAGCACATCTCATGATATCGGAAGGGTCTCAGGATTGGAATGGGAAGGAGTTGGATATCACATCTCATGATAAAGGAAGGGTCTAAGGTTTGGAAGGGGAAGGATTTGGATATCACATATCGGATATCGGGTCTCAGGTTTGGTATTAGAAGCATTGAGATATCAAGTCTCATGGTATAGGAAGGGTCTCAGAATTGGAATGGAAAGGAGTTGGATATCACATCTCAAGCTATAGGAAGGGTCTCAGGATTGGAATGGGAAGGAGTTTGATATCACATCTCATGCCATAGCATGGGTCTCAGGTTTGGTAGAAGCATTGGGATATCACATCTCATGCTATCGGAAGGGTATCAGGATTGGATTTGGAAGGAGTTGGATATCACATCTCATGTTATAGGAAGGGTCTCAGGTTTGGTATAAGCATTGAGATATCACATCTCTGCTATCGGAAGTGTCTCAGGATTGGAATGGGAAGGAGTTGGATATCCCATCTCATGTTATAGGACGGGTCTCAGGTTTGTTATTAGAATCATTGAGATATCATATTGCATGCTGTAGGAAGGGTCTAAGGATTGGAATGGGAAGGACTTCGATATCACATCTCAAGCTATAGGTAGGCTCTCAGGTTTGGAAAGGGAAGGTGTTGGATATCACATTTCATGTTAGAGGAAGGATCTCAGGTTTGGTATTAGAGGCATTGAGATATCACATCTCATGCTATAGGAAGGGTCTCAGGATTGGAATGGGAAGGAGTTGGATATCACATCTCATGCTATAGGAAGGGTCTCAGGTTTGGTATAAGCATTGAGATATCACATCTCATGCTATAGGAAGGGTCTCAGGATTGGAATGGGAAGGATATGTATATGACATCTCATGCCATAGGAAGGGTCTCAGGTTTGGTATAAGCATTGAGATATCACATCTCTGCTTTTGGAAGGGTCTCAGGATTGGAATGGGAAGGAGTTGGATATCCCATCTCATGTTATAGGAAGAGTCTCAGGTTTGGTATTAGAAGCATTGAGATATCACATCTCATGCTATAGGAAGTGTCTCAGGATTGGAATGTGAAGGACTTGAAAATCACATCTCATGCTATAGGGAGGGTCTCAAGTTTGATATTAGAAGCATTGAGATATCACATCTCATGCTATAGGAAGGGACTCAGGATTGGAATGGGAAGGAGTTGGATATCAAATCTCATGCTATAGGAAGAGTCTCAGGTTTGGTATTAGAAGCAGTGAGATATCACATCTCATGCTATAGGAAGTGTCTCAGGATTGGAATGGGAAGGAGTTGGATATCACACCTCATGTTATTGGAAGGATCTGAGGTTTGGTATAAGCATTGAGATATCACATCTCTGCTATCGGAAGGGTCTCAGGATTGGAATGGGAAGGAGTTGGATATTCCCATCTCATTTTATAGGAAGGGTATATCAGGTCTTAGCATGAGATGTGATATCCAGCTCCTTCCATTCCAATCCTGAGACCCTTCCGATAGCATGAGATGTGATATCTCAATGCTTCTAATATCAATACTGAGACCCTCCCTATAGCATGAGATGTGATATCTAAGTCCTTCCCATTCCAATCCTGTGACACTTCCGATAGCAGAGATGTGATATCTCAATGCTTATACCAAACCTGAGACCCTTCCTATAGCACGAGATGTGATATCCAACTCCTTCCCATTCCAATCCTGAGACCCTTCCTATAGCATGAGATGTGATATCTCAATGCTTCTACCAAAACTGAGACCCTTCCTTTAGCATGAGATGTGATATCCAACTCCTTCCCATTCCAATCCTGAGACCCTTCCTATAGCATGAGATGAGATATCTCAATGCTTCTAATACCAAACCTGAGATCCTTCCTATAACATGAGATGTGATATCCAACTCCTTCCCATTCCAATCCTGAGAGCCTTCCTACAGCATGAGATGTGATATCTCAATGCTTCTAATACCAAACCTGAGATCCTTCCGATAGCATGAGATGTGATATCTCAATGCTTCTAATACCAAACCTGAGACCCTCCCTTTAGCATGTGATGTGATATCCAATTCCTTCCCATTCCAATCCTGATACCCTTCTGATAGCATGAGATGTGATATCTCAATGCCTCTAATACCAAACCTGAGATCCTACCTCTAACATGAAATGTGATATCCAACTCCTTCCCTTTCCAAACCTGAGAGCCTTCCTACAGCATGAGATGTGATATCCAAGTCCTTCCCATTCCAATCCTGAGACCCTTCCTATAACATGAGATGTGATATCCAACTCCTTCCCAGTCCAACCTGAGACCCATCCTATAGCATGAGATGGGATATCCAACTCCTTCAAAATCTAATCCTGATATCCTTCCGATAGCATGAGATGTGATATCCCAATGCTTCTACAAAACCTGAGACCCATACCATGGCATGAGATGTGATATCAAACTCCCGTCCTATACCATGAGACTTGATATCTCAATGCTTCTAATACCAAACCTGAGACCAGTCCAATAACATGAGATGTGATATCCAAATCCTTCCCCTTCCAAACCTTAGACCCTTCCTTTATCATGAGATGTGATATCCAACTCCTTCCCATTCCACTCCTGAGACCCTTCCTATAGCATGAGATGTGATATCTCAATGCTTCTAATACCAAACCTGAGACCCTTCCTATAACATGAGATGTGATATCCAAGTCCTTCCCATTCCAATCCTGAGACCCTTCCTATAGCATGAGATGTCATATCTCAATGCTTCTAATACCAAACCTGAGACCCTTCCTATAACATGAATTGTGATATCCAAGTCCTTCCCATTCCAATCTTGAGACCTTTCCAATACCAGAGATGTGATATCTCAATGCTTATACCAAACCTGAGATCCTTCCTATGACATGAGATGTGATATCTAAATCCTTCTCATTCCAAACCTGAGACCCTTCCTACAGCATGAGATGTGATATCTCAATGCCTCTAATACCAAACCTGAGATCCTACCTCTAACATGAAATGTGATATCCAACTCCTTCCCTTTCCAAACCTGAGAGCCTTCCTACAGCATGAGATGTGATATCCAAGTCCTTCCCATTCCAATCCTGAGACCCTTCCTATAACATGAGATGTGATATCCAACTCCTTCCCAGTCCAACCTGAGACCCTTCCTATAGCATGAGATGGGATATCCAACTCCTTCAAAATCTAATCCTGATATCCTTCCGATAGCATGAGATGTGATATCCCAATGCTTCTACAAAACCTGAGACCCATACCATGGCATGAGATGTGATATCAAACTCCCGTCCTATACCATGAGACTTGATATCTCAATGCTTCTAATACCAAACCTGAGACCAGTCCAATAACATGAGATGTGATATCCAAATCCTTCCCCTTCCAAACCTTAGACCCTTCCTTTATCATGAGATGTGATATCCAACTCCTTCCCATTCCACTCCTGAGACCCTTCCTATAGCATGAGATGTGATATCTCAATGCTTCTAATACCAAACCTGAGACCCTTCCTATAACATGAGATGTGATATCCAATTCCTTCCCATTCCAATCCTGAGACCCTTCCTATAGCATGAGATGTCATATCTCAATGCTTCTAATACCAAACCTGAGACCCTTCCTATAACATGAATTGTGATATCCAAGTCCTTCCCATTCCAATCTTGAGACCTTTCCAATACCAGAGATGTGATATCTCAATGCTTATACCAAACCTGAGATCCTTCCTATGACATGAGATGTGATATCTAAATCCTTCTCATTCCAAACCTGAGACCCTTCCTACAGCATGTGATGTGATATCTCAATGCTTCTAATATCAAAACTGAGACCCGTCCTATAACATGAGATGGGATATCCAACTCCTTCCCGTTCCAAACCTGATACCCTTCCTATAGCATGAGATGTGATATCCAATTCCTTCCCATCCCAATCCTGAGACACCTCCGATAGCAGAGATGTGAAATCTCAATGCTTATACCAAACCTGAGACTCTTACTATAACATGAGATGTGATATCTAACTCCTTCCTGTTAAAACGGATTTCTGAACTCTGTCCTGGTGGCGCAGAAGTTCAGAAGGCCAACCTAATTACTTGGAACAGGGTAACCTCTGGACAAGCCAGACCAATCAAGGTAGCGATCGCGGCGGTCAAGACTAGGTCTCAAGAGGGGTGAGGGTGACTGAAAGCCCGCAATGAGCACACAAAGCAAGAGCGCTTACAAACTACTCCAAACAGGTGTTATATCAAAAATATAAACACATTTATTTTAAGGCCTTTAAAACAACGACCGTAGCGAGAAAATCACAATATCACAATATTAAACCAACACATACCATATCAACACAATATATATACAAATACCACAGTCGCTAGCGTTATAAGCACGAAATGTGTAGTCCACCTGAAAGGGAAGGAAAACAGGCAGTGCGATAACGCTTTAGACTCAGTTCGCCTTCAGAGGCACCTAACTAGATGGAAGTCCGAGCCCTGCGAAGAGTGGAGCCTTGTGCTCAAAGTACCTGCCACGCCGGTGCCAACGGGCAAAAGGAGAAGCTCTTCGGAGGAAGTCAGGCAGTTCGAGTTAGTGCACAGCAGAAGGAGAACAGGTTCCGCAACTCAAGCGCAGCCTCCACAGCGGGCAGAAGCAGAGCGCGAGTACGGCCAAAAGGGTGCTGTTTTTACACAGCAGGGAAAAGCAATGGGATACTGCAGGAGGGCGACCAGATCCTAGCTAAACTACTCACCGGTCCCCGAAGCAAGCAGACCCAGGCTTCTCCACGTTAGTTTCAGCAGCTGGCAGGTTCAGAAGAGCAGGGAACGCCTCGTAGTCGTGTAGAGCAAAAAGACGTCCCAATCGACGAAACCAGCACAGTTTGTTGCCGCAGCAGGACAACGGAGCGGCCGTGTGTATCTGAGCCAAATGTACACTCCTCCCTTCAGACTTGGGAACGCCAAGTGTACGAAGCGTGGGAGAGTGACCAGGACTTGAACTACAACACAACCTGGCGGCGGTTACAGAGCAGGACTCCCTTGTAAGCTGGTCAGTCAACTGGATGGCCCAGAGACACTTCCGAAGGCTTACTTGGCAGGAGATGATGAAGTCGCCGGGAATAGCTGTTCCTGCTATTCCAAAGGTCGAAGCACCAGTACAGGCCTTCTGGTTCGATCAAAGGAGGAAAGGGTTTCACAGGACGACAGCAGTGCAAAGGAGGATTCCTTCAGCGGGTCACCAGCGATTCCTCGGTCCAGCCTCTTGGTTGCAGGATACTTGGCTCCTGTATTCCTTCGTTCGTGAGAACTCAGGAGATCGACATGGTAGTGTTGTTTCCAGCCCCCTCTTATCCACGGTTCCCTTCGCGCCAAAACGGAGGGGAGCCAATGGGAGATCCGCTCATCAACACACATACCATTCGTGGACCAATCACGGACCACGGTGGTCCCAGGCATTCACACCACCCTAGACTCTCTGGCACCCAGGATGTGTATTGGGACCAGACATCCCAGCCCACACCCTGGAGGCACACAAACGACATGTAGAAGCCCGCGAAAGCAACCACGTTTCGCGGGAAAGTACATGGCCAAATAAGGAAGGCCCCGGGTCGCTCGACCTGGGGAAGGTGAAGGGAGCAAGACGGTCAGTGGACAGGACAAAGGAGCCTCGTGGTCTGGCCATTTTGGGAGCCAGGCCACCATTTTGGGTTCAGTGCGAAAAACGTGCTCAGAACGCCAAAAGGAGCTCAAAATAAACAAAACGATCGCTGCCACCATTCCAGTCCCTGAATGACTTGCACCAATCAAATACCATCCTAAAAGAGTATCTAGGGCCTGTAGAAGGCTAGAGACCCAAGAGAGCTGTAACTTAGCTTACAGTGCCCTCTTGTGTCATGTTGCACTAAAGCCGCAACATGATAAAAGAAACTACGGGCAACAGCGTTCCCCGGTACTGACTGCCTTAAGGGCATGTCAGTTTCCCCGTAAGAAAGGAGCGAAAGCCCAGAGGAGTGCGGCAGAAGGCTGCACTTCTCTGGCAAAGTCAAGAACAAGGTGAAAAACAACAGCAAAAAGTTTAGGGGTTGCCACATGGAAGGAAAATTCCCTACAATTATGAAATCTTTCCTAACACTCGCCCCTCCCAGACTATGGACAGGGGGAACTAATCCACCCCTGGATGAGTCTCTTGTTCAGGTCGGTAAAACATTCTGGACAACCCATCAGCATTGCTATGTTGGACACCTGGCCTATGCTCAATAGTGAAATCGAAGCCTTGTAGACTTATGGACCACCTAAGCAACTTTGGATTCTCCCCCTTCATGTTCATTAGCCACTTTAAGGGCTTATGGTCAGTTTGCACAGTGAAGTGGGTCCCATAGAGGTAGGGCCTCAGCTTCCTTAGGGCCCACACAACAGAGAAAAATTCTTTCTCTACCGTGGACCATCTGAGCTCTCTGTCCTTAAGCTGGCGACTAATAAAACTGATAGGGTGTTCCTTACCCTTCTCATCTACTTGTGATAGTACAGGTCCTATCCCAGTGTCAGAGGCGTCCGTCTGCACGATAAAAGGTCTTTGATAATCCGGGGCCCTAAGGACAGGGGCCTGGCACAAGGAGTCTTTTAAGCCATTAAAGGCCTTCTCACACTCGTCGGTCCAAGTTACCTTCTTGGGTTTCTTCGGAGTTGTGAGGGCAGTCAGAGGAGCAGCTATGGTGCCATAGTCTGCCACAAAATTGCGGTAATACCCCGTGAGTCCTAAGAAGGCTCTCACTTGGGTTTGAGTAGTGGGGGTAGGCCAGTCTTGTGCTGCTTGTACTTTACTGGGTAGAGGCTGTATCCTCCCTCCACCTACTTCATGTCCAAGGTAAACCACTGAGCCTTGTCCAATCTGGCATTTACTAGCCTTTATGGTCAAGTGGGCTTTCTGAAGAGCCTGGAGCACAATCCCGAGGTGTTTCACATGGTCTTCCCAGGTGGCACTGAAAACTGCTATATCGTCCAGATATGCAAGACAGAATTCGTCCAACCCATTCAACACATGATTCACAAGCCTCTGGAAAGTGGCAGGTGCATTCTTCAACCCGAACGGCATTGCCCAGAATTGGTAAAGGCCGTCTGGAGTAGAAAATGCTGTCTTCTCCTTGGCATGTTCTGCTAAAGCTATTTGCCAATAGCCAGCAGTGAGGTCAAACGTGCTGAGGTACTTGGAGGCACCCAAAGTATCCACCAGCTCATCTGTTCGAGGCAAGGGGTGTGCATCTGTCTTGGTGACAGCATTCAGAGCCCTGTAATCCACGCAGAACCTCAATTCAGAAGTGCCTGCCTTTGGAACCAGCACCACAGGACTGGACCAAGGACTACTAGAGGGTTCAATCACCCCAAGGTCTAACATCTTGTTGACCTCGGTCTTAATATAAGGCCGTACTTTATCTGACATCCTGTATCCCCTACTTTTGGTAGGTACACTGTCTCCTGTGTCAATGTTATGTTTGCACCAAGGTGTCAAACCAGGCGACTGTGAGAACAGGGGGGAAAACTGCCTAAGCAAACTTTTCACCTCAGCCTGTTGATCAGAAGTCAGGTGAGGGGCCACTCGGACACCCTCAATGGAGCTATCTGAAGGACCGCTCTGGAACAGGTCGGGGAGAGGTTCAGACTCCTCTTCCTCAACATCTGAAGCCAGTAGCAGTGCTGCGATTTCGACTCTTGGGAAGAAAGCCTTCAGCCTATTCACGTGAAACACTTTTGGAGCCTGTCCAGGCCTTCCAAGGTCCACTAAATAGTTCACCTCACCCAGGGGCTCCACCACTGTGTAAGGGCCTGACCATTTGTCCTGTAAAGCTCGAGGCCTTATTGGATTCATGATCAGGACTTGCTGACCAGGTGTAAAGTTGATGAGGGAAGCTTTCTGGTCGTACCAATGTTTCACCAGCGCTTGCCCTGCCTTCAATTTATCACTAGCCAAGCCCATCAGAAGTACCATCCGTTTTCTGAGCCCTAGCACATAATCAACTACGTTGGTAGTAACAGGGGGAGTGGGCATCTCCCATCCCTCTTTGACGATGGCTAAGGGTCCCCGTACGGGATGACCGAACAGAAGTTCGAAGGGGCTGAAGCCAACACCCTCCTGTGATACCTCTCGGTAGGCAAACAGTAAGCATGGTAAAAGAAGATCCCATTTTCTTCTCTGGGGTTCCTCCAGAGCCCCAATCATGCTCTTTAACGTTCTGTTGAAACGTTCCACCAGACCATTGGTCTGGGGGTGGTAGGCAGAAGAGAACTTGTAGGTGACCCCACATTCTTTCCACATAGCCTGCATATACTTCGACATAAAGTTGCTGCCACGATCTGACACTTCTTTAGGGAAGCCAACCCTAGTAAATATGCCGAGTAAAGCTTTTGCAACTGACTTGGCAGTTACAGTCTTCAATGGGACGGCCTCAGGATACCTGGTTGCATGGTCGACCAGCACCAGGATAAACCTATTGCCCGAGGATGTTTGCGGGTCAAGGGGACCAACGATGTCGATCCCTACCCTTTCAAATGGTACCCCCACAACTGGGAGCGGTACCAACGGAGCTTGGATTGTCGCGCCAACCTTACCAGACAACTGGCAGGAGGCACAACTCCTGCAGTGACTTTCTACTTGCACCCCCATCTTGGGCCAGTAGAAGTGCATGGATAACCTTTGCTTGGTCCTCTTCATACCAAGGTGACCAGCAAGGGGAACTTCATGCGCCAACTGCAGGAGGAAGGGCCTAACAGCAAGGGGAACCACCAACCTCCTATGGTCTCCTTCTGTAGACTCTGTGGGCTCACTATACAGGAGTCCTCCTTCCCAATAAATCCTATGCTTCCCAGGAGGTTCACCCTCAAGCTGGGAGCAGGCCTGTCTCCTTAGGCCTTCCAGAGATGGGCACTCACGTTGGCCTTTACTGAATTCGTCCCTATCAGGACCTCCTTCAACTAACAAGTCTTTTAGTTCAGGATGATCGTTGGGGTCGAATACTTCAGGCATCGCCACCTCCTCGTCAGGCCCGGGCGATTGACCAACTTCCTCCACCGCAGTGGTAGGCGAGCTCGGGGGAATATTCTCTTTCCCTCGTTTTGACTTGTAGACTCCTTTCGCCTTGGGTTTCCCCTTCGGCTGGGGTGGCGTATTGGACTTGGCCAATGCTGCCCGTGCTTGAGACCGTGTGTAGGGTCTTTCGGCAATGTCTCCTACGAGCCCTAAAGCTCTGAGATCATTACCCAACAAGACCTTTCCCGGGACGTTTCTCTGAATGCTCACTGGAATCCTGACTGCTGTACCATTTAAAGTAAGATTTACAGGGATCACGGGAAACATACGGAGGGGGCCGTCAGCCAACTTAGTGGGCATCAGAGTAGCTCTGGCAACTTCCTCTGAGTCTACCAAGGTAGAATCCACTACAGTGCGACTGCACCCACTATCCCTAAGAGCTGGAGTATCCACTCCATTGATCAGCACACTGTCTTTAAAGTAGTGCTTGGTATTATCCGGAATCCTAGCATAAGCCTCTGCGACTTTAGGCTCCCAGGAACCCAGGGACACTAAAACTACCTCAGCCTCTATTCCGCTGGGAAATGAGTCTGAGGAGAAGGATGCTCCTGTAATCTCTTCTTCCTCGTAGGAGGAGAAGGCCAGATTAGCGGAGTGGACCCCCAAAGGTCTAACCTTACACCGGGGATCCCCCTTCACATGGTCAGTTGCTCCACAAGAAAGACAAGCCCCAGTGGGTCTGTTTACGTAGGGAGGCTTATTGTAACCAGAGTTCTGTTTCGGAGGCTGACCTCCACTACCCTGTGAGTTCTCTTGTGTCTTACCCTTGTTTTTCTTTTTGTGGCCCTTATGGGAAGAAGATTTAGCAGATTCCCCACCCTCCATATCTTTGGACTTTTTCCCTTCCTCCTGCTTACCAGGATGAGTTTTGTCCTTATGGGACACTCTATGTGACACCCATAAGTCTGCTGCAATGGCCAGCTTCTTAGGATCTATCTCCTTCGAATCGGCCAAATGCTGCTTAAGCTCCGGGGAAGAAGAAGCAAAAATATGTTCCAGCATGACAAGATTTATCATGCCTTCGAAGGTAGAAACCTTATAACCTTCGACCCAGCCAGTTAAGTTTTTCAAAGATTCAGCGACATAAGATACCCAAGTACCACCTTCCTTTTTCTTATACTCTCGAAAACGCTTTAAATATTGGGCCGGAGTCTTCCCAAACTTTAAAATGAGAGTTTGCTTTAACATTGCGAAATCAGCCCGCTCAGCCTTCGACATTTCCATAATGGCACTACAGCCAGAATGGGGCAGTCTACTGAGCAACCACGCAATCTTATCAGCATTGTCAACTTCTTGAACCTCGCATGCATACTCAAACGCATTCAGCCAGTCCATAATGTCATTCCTTTCTTCATACACACTGAGCAGATCTTTCGGAAACCGTGGATGAGAGGAAGCCCCAGACCCATGTCTAGGACCCTTGGACCCATTTGCAACCTGAAGCTTGGCCAGTTCCAACTGGTGATCCCTGTCTTTCTGTTTTTCTGCCTGTTCGATTTTTAGTTTGGCTATGCTGAATTCAAGCTCCTGCTGCCTAAACCGCAGCTCTTGCTTCTTGAATTCAAGCATAGCCTCCCCATCAACACTGGCAGAGGAAACATTAGACATCACATCCTCCCTGTCCTCGTGGTCGCGATGGATCAGTGCAGCGGCAGAACCGTCGGTTCTACCAGTGAGAGCAGCCCCACCACCTTCTGCACTGTCCTCAGAAGTTATAGCGTCAAGCTGCGCTTCTTGCCACGCCACGATTCTCTGGATCATTTCCAATTTTGTGCCTTGAGAGGAAACACCTCTCTCCGCACACATCTTTTTCAGCGTTTCTGATTTGGAAGCATTTAAAGTTAACAAGGTATTTGTTTCCATACTGTTTGATAGGACTATGGCCTTTTTAAAGTTATACTACAACAATTCACTACGTGTACTGGTTGGAATAACCTGAAATGCCTTAGTTCGAGCGCAACACTGGATACCTTCAGTCGTATCCAACCGCTGCCACCAATTTGTTAAGACGGATTTCTGAACTCTGTCCTGGTGGCGCAGAAGTTCAGAAGGCCAACCTAATTACTTGGAACAGGGTAACCTCTGGACAAGCCAGACCAATCAAGGTAGCGATCGCGGCGGTCAAGACTAGGTCTCAAGAGGGGTGAGGGTGACTGAAAGCCCGCAATGAGCACACAAAGCAAGAGCGCTTACAAACTACTCCAAACAGGTGTTATATCAAAAATATAAACACATTTATTTTAAGGCCTTTAAAACAACGACCGTAGCGAGAAAATCACAATATCACAATATTAAACCAACACATACCATATCAACACAATGGCCCTCATTACGACCCTGGCGGAGTGGGTTTACGCCAGCGGTATTCGTGGCGGACCCGTCAGCCCTACTACGAGTTCCCGTAGCGCCATGGAGCCTTTCTCCGCCTGGTTTTTCCGGGCGGAGAAATCCATGGCGCTACGGGACCTTGTTGTTAATTACGCCACCGTACTTTACGGTGGCGTAATTAACTCCTTCCCCACTCCCATTATACCCTATGGGGCAAAAATGGGAATGGGGAAGGGTAAAATGGGTATTGGGGATTTACCGCCCCGCCAAGGTCGGAATGGGGCGGAAAATCCGCCAACCCCCATGGCGGTATCGGCAGCTTTCCGCCGTGCTCCGAGGTGCATTTAGCACCGCGATTTCCGCCAGGGTCGTAATGAGGGCCAATATATATACAAATACCACAGTCGCTAGCGTTATAAGCACGAAATGTGTAGTCCACCTGAATGGGAAGGAAAACAGGCAGTGTGATAATGCTTTAGACTCAGTTCGCCTTCAGAGGCACCTAACTAGATGGAAGTCCGAGCCCTGCGAAGAGTGGAGCCTTGTGCTCAAAGTACCTGCCACGCCGGTGCCAACGGGCAAAAGGAGAAGCTCTTCGGAGGAAGTCAGGCAGTTCGGGTTAGTGCACAGCAGAAGGAGAACAGGTTCGGCAACTCAAGCGCAGCCTCCACAGCGGGCAGAAGCAGAGCGCGAGTACGGCCAAAAGGGTGCTGTTTTTACACAGCAGGGAAAAGCAATGGGATACTGCAGGAGGGCGACCAGATCCTAGCTAAACTACTCACCGGTCCCCGAAGCAAGCAGACCCAGGCTTCTCCACGTTAGTTTCAGCAGCTGGCAGGTTCAGAAGAGCAGGGAACGCCTCGTAGTCGTGTAGAGCAAAAAGACGTCCCAATGGACGAAACCAGCACAGTTTGTTGCCGCAGCAGGACAACGGAGCGGCCGTGTGTATCTGAGCCAAATGTACACTCCTCCCTTCAGACTTGGGAACGCCAAGTGTACGAAGCGTGGGAGAGTGACCAGGACTTGAAATACAACACAACCTGGCGGCGGTTACAGAGCAGGACTCCCTTGTAAGCTGGTCAGTCAACTGGATGGCCCAGAGACACTTCCGAAGGCTTACTTGGCAGGAGATGATGAAGTCGCCGGGAATAGCTGTTCCTGCTATTCCAAAGGTCGAAGCACCAGTACAGGCCTTCTGGTTCGATCAAAGGAGGAAAGGGTTTCACAGGACGACAGCAGTGCAAAGGAGGATTCCTTCAGCGGGTCACCAGCGATTCCTCGGTCCAGCCTCTTGGTTGCAGGATACTTGGCTCCTGTATTCCTTCGTTCGTGAGAACTCAGGAGATCGACATGGTAGTGGTGTTTCCAGCCCCCTCTTATCCACGGTTCACTTCGCGCCAAAACGGAGGGGAGCCAATGGGAGATCCGCTCATCAACACACATACCATTCGTGGACCAATCACGGACCACGGTGGTCCCAGGCATTCACACCACCCTAGACTCTCTGGCACCCAGGATGTGTATTGGGACCAGACATCCCAGCCCACACCCTGGAGGCACACAAACGACATGTAGAAGCCCGCGAAAGCAACCACGTTTCGCGGGAAAGTACATGCCCAAATAAGGAAGGCCCCGGGTCGCTCGACCTGGGGAAGGTGAAGGGAGCAAGACGGTCAGTGGACAGGACAAAGGAGCCTCGTGGTCTGGCCATTTTGGGAGCCAGGCCACCATTTTGGGTTCAGTGCGAAAAACGTGCTCAGAACGCCAAAAGGAGCTCAAAATAAACAAAACGATCGCTGCCACCATTCCAGTCCCTGAATGACTTGCACCGATCAAATACCATCCTAAAAGAGTATCTAGGGCCTGTAGAAGGCTAGAGACCCAAGAGAGCTGTAACTTAGCTTACAGTGCCCTCTTGTGTCATGTTGCACTAAAGCCGCAACATGATAAAAGAAACTACGGGCAACAGCGTTCCCCGGTACTGACTGTCTTAAGGGCATGTCAGTTTCCCCGTAAGAAAGGAGCGAAAGCCCAGAGGAGTGCGGCAGAAGGCTGCACTTCTCTGGCAAAGTCAAGAACAAGGTGAAAAACAACAGCAAAAAGTTTAGGGGTTGCCACATGGAAGGAAAATTCCCTACAATTATGAAATCTTTCCTAACACTTCCCGTTCCAAACCTGAGACCCTTCCTATAGCATGAGATGCGATATCCAACTCCTTCCCATTCCAATCCTGAGACCCTTCCCATAGCATGAGATGTGATATCTCAATGCTTCTAATACCAAACCTGTGATCCTTCCTATAACAAGAGATGTGATATCCAAATCCATCCCCTTCCAAATCTGAGACCCTCCCTTTAGCATGAGATGTGATATCTCAATGCCTCTAATACCAAACCTGAGATCCTTCCGATAGCATGAGATGTGATATCTCAATGCTTCTAATACCAAACCTGAGATCCTTCCTATAACATGAGATGTGATATCCAAATCCTTCCCCTTCCATTCCTGAGACCCTCCCTTTAGCATGAGATGTGATATCCAACTCCTTCCCATTCCAATCCTGAGACCCTTCTGATAGCATGAGATGTGATATCTCAATGCCTCTAATACCAAACCTGAGATCCTACATCTAACATGAAATGTGATATCCAACTCCTTCCCTTTCCAAACGTGAGACCCTCCCTATAGAATGAGATGTGATATCCAAGTCCTTCCCATTCCAATCCTGAGACCCTTCCTATAGCATGAGATGTGATATCTCAATGCTTCTAATACCAAACCTGAGACCCTTCCTATAACGTAAGATGGGATATCCAACTCCTTCCCATTCCAATCCTGAGACCCTTCCGATAGCAGAGATGTGATATCTCAATGCTTATACCAAACCTGAGACCCTTCCTGTGGCATGAGATGTCATATACAACTCCTTCCCATTCCAATCCTGAGACCCTTCCTATAGCATGAGATGTGATATCTCAATACTTATACCAAACCTGAGACCCTTCCTATAGCATGAGATGTGATATCCAACTCCTTCCCATTCCAATCCTGAGACCCTTCCTATAACATGAGATGTTATATCTCAATGCTTCTAATACCAAACCTGAGATCCTTCCTATGGCATGAGATGTCATATAAAACTCCTTCCCATTCCAATCCTGAGACCCTTCCCATAGCATGAGATGTGATATTGAACTCCTTCCCATTCCAATCCTGCGACCCTTCCTATAGCATGAGATTTGATATCTCAATGCTTCTAATACCAAACCTGAGATCCTTCCGATAGCATGAGATGTGATATCTGAATGCTTCTAATACCAAACCTGAGATCATTCCTATAACACGAGATGTAATATCCAAATCCTTCCCCTTCCAAACCTGAGACCCTCCCTTTAGCATGAGATGTGATATCCAACTACTTCCCATTCCAATCCTGAGAATCTTCCTATAGCATGAGATGTGATGTCTCAATGCTTCTAATACCAAACCTGAGATCCTTCCTATAACATGAGATGTGATATCCAACTCCTTCCCATTCCAATCCTGAGACACTTCCTATAGCATGAGAAGTGATATCTCCATGCTTATACCAAACCTGAGACCCTTCCTATAGCATGAGATGTGATATCCAAATCCTTCCCATTCCAATCCTTAGACCCTTCCTATAGCATGAGATGTGATATCTCAATGCTTATACCAAACCTGAGAGCCTACCTATAGCATGAGCTGTGATATCCAACTCCTTCCCGTTCCAAACCTGAGACCCTTTCTATAGCATATGTGATATCCAACTCCTTCCCATTCCAAACATGAGACCCTTCCTATAGCAAGAATGTAATATCCAACTCCTACCCATTCCAATCCTGAGACCATTCCTATAGCATGAGATGTGATATCTCAATGCTTTTAAAACCAAACCTGAAATACTTCCTATGACATGAGATGTGATATCCAATTCCTTCCCATTCCAAACCTGAGATCCTTCCTACAGCATGCGATGTGATATCTCAATGCTTCTAATACCAAACCTGAGACCCGTCCTATAACATGAGATGGGATATCCAACTCCTTCCCGTTCCAAACCTGATACCCTTCCTATAGCATGAGATGTGATATCCAACTCCTTCCCATTCCAATCCTGAGACCCTTCTGATAGCATGAGATGTGATATCTCAATGCTTCTAATACCAAACCTGTGATCCTTCCTATAGCATGAGATGTGATATCCAACTCCTTCCAATTCCAATCCTGAGACCCTTCCTACAGCATGAGATGTGATATCTCAATGCTTCTAATACCAAACCTGAGACCCTTCCTATAACATGAGATGGGAATATCCAACTCCTTCCCATCCCAATCCTGAGACACCTCCGATAGAAGAGATGTGATATCTCAATGCTTATACCAAACCTGAGACTCTTCCTATAACATGAGATATGATATCCAACTCCTTCCCGTTCCAAACCTGAGACCCTTCCTATAGCATGAGATGTGATATCCAACTCCTTCCCATTCCAATCCTGAGACCCTTCTGATAGCATGAGATGTGATATCTCAATGCTTCTAATACCAAACCTGTGATCCTTCCTATAGCATGAGATGTGATATCCAACTCCTTCCAATTCCAATCCTGAGACCCTTCCTACAGCATGAGATGTGATATCTTAATGCTTCTAATACCAAACCTGAGACCCTTCCTATAACATGAGATGGGAATATCCAACTCCTTCCCATTCCAATCCTGAGACCCTTCCGATAGCAGAGATGTGATATCTCAATGCTTATACCAAACCTGAGATCCTTCCTATAACATGAGATGGGAATATCCAACTCCTTCCCATTCCAATCCTGAGACCCTTCCTATAGCATGAGATGTGATATCTCAATGCTTCTAATATCAAACTTGAGACCCTCCCTATAGCATGAGATGTGATATCCAAGTCCTTCCCATTCCAATCCTGAGACACTTCCTATAGCATGATATGTGATATCCAATGCTTCTAATACCAAACCTGAGACCCTTCCTATAGCATGAGATGTGATATCTCACTGCTTATACCAAACCTGAGACCCTTCCTATAGCATGAGATGTGATATCCAACTCCTTCCCATTCCAATCCTGAGACCCTTCCTATAGCATGAGATGTGATATCTCAATGCTTCTAATATCAAACTTGAGACCCTCCCTATAGCATGAGATGTGATATCCAAGTCCTTCCCATTCCAATCCTGAGACACTTCCTATAGCATGATATGTGATATCCAATGCTTCTAATACCAAACCTGAGACTCTTCCTATAACATGAGATGGGATATCCAACTCCTTCCCATTCCAATCCTGAGACCCTTCCGATAGCAGAGATGTGATATCTCAATGCTTATACGAAACCTGAGACCCTTCCTACGGCATGAGATGTCATATACAACTCCTTCCCATTCCAATCCTGAGACCCTTCCTATAGCATGAGATGTGATATCTCAATGCTTATACCAAACCTGAGACCCTTCCTATAGCATGAGATGTGATATCCAACTCCTTCCCTTTCCAATCCTGAGACCCTTCCTATAGCATGAGATGTGATGTCTCAATGCTTCTAATACCAAACCTGAGATCCTTCCTATAACATGAGATGTGATATCCAACTCCTTCCATTCCAATCCTGAGACCCTTCCTATAGCATGAGATGTTATATCTCAATACTTATACCAATCCTGAGACCCTTCCTATAGCATGAGATGTGATACCCAACTCCTTCCCATTCCAATCCTGAGACCCTTCCTATAGCATGAGATGTGATATCTCAATGCTTCTAATATCAAACTTGAGACCCTCCCTATAGCATGAGATGTGATATCCAAGTCCTTCCCATTCCGATCCTGAGACACTTCCTATAGCATGATATGTGATATCCAATGCTTCTAATACCAAACCTGAGACTCTTCCTATAACATGAGATGTGATATCCAACTCCTTCCCATTCCAAACCTGAGACCTTTCCGATAGCATGAGATGTGATATCTCAATGCTTCAAAAACCAAACATGAGAACCATCCTATAACATGAGATGTGAAATCCAAATCCTTCCCTTCCCAAACCTGAGACTCTTCCTATAGCATGAGATGTGATATCTCAATGCTTCTACCAAACCTGAAACCCTTCCTATAGCATGAGATGTGATATCCAACTCCTTCCCATTCCAATCCCGAGATACTCAGGTTTGGTATTAGAAGCATTGGATATCACATATCATGCTATAGGAAGTGTCTCAGGATCGGAATGGGAAGGACTTGGATATCACATCTCATGCTATAGGGAGGGTCTCAAGTTTGATATTAGAAGCATTGAGATATCACATCTCATGCTATAGGAAGGGTCTCAGGATTGGAATGGGAAGGAGTTGGGTATCACATCTCATGCTATAGGAAGGGTCTCAGGATTGGTATAAGTATTGAGATATAACATCTCATGCTATAGGAAGGGTCTCAGGATTGGAATGGAAGGAGTTGGACATCACATCTCATGTTATAGGAAGGATCTCAGGTTTGGTATTAGAAGCATTGAGACATCACATCTCATGCTATAGGAAGGGTCTCAGGATTGGAAAGGGAAGGAGTTGGATATCACATCTCATGCTATAGGAAGGGTCTCAGGTTTGGTATAAGCATTGAGATATCACATCTCATGCTATAGGAAGGGTCTCAGGATTGGAATGGGAAGGAGTTGTATATGACATCTCATGCCGTAGGAAGGGTCTCAGGTTTCGTATAAGCATTGAGATATCACATCTCTGCTATCGGAAGGGTCTCAGGATTGGAATGGGAAGGAGTTGGATATCCCATCTCATGTTATAGGAAGAGTCTCAGGTTTGGTATTAGAAGCATTGGATATCACATATCATGCTATAGGAAGTGTCTCAGGATTGGAATGGGAAGGACTTGGATATCACATCTCATGCTATAGGGAGGGTCTCAAGTTTGATATTAGAAGCATTGAGATATCACATCTCATGCTATAGGAAGGGTCTCAGGATTGGAATGGGAAGGAGTTGGATATCACATCTCATGCTATAGGAAGGGTCTCAGGTTTGGTATAAGCAGTGAGATATCACATCTCATGCTATAGGAAGGGTCTCAGGTTTGGTATTAGAAGCATTGGATATCACATATCATGCTATAGGAAGTGTCTCAGGATTGGAATGGGAAGGACTTGGATATCACATCTCATGCTATAGGGAGGGTCTCAAGTTTGATATTAGAAGCATTGAGATATCACATCTCATGCTATAGGAAGGGTCTCAGGATTGGAATGGGAAGGAGTTGGAC